>NC_079969.1:19100952-19354259 GCF_029852145.1 Microplitis mediator
CGTACCCGCTCAGAGTTGCGTGTTCAAATCCGCACTCGAATTTGATTTTATTCTTTAATTTTTTTTTAACGCAATAAATTTTAAAATATTTATCTGTTCAAATATTTTAGTTAATTGATAATTAAAAATTTTTTGATAAATTTCAATGGCTGTAAAATAGATAAATAAATATTAAAACATAATCCTCTCATTGTACTTTCATTTAATAATAAATTTTAGATTATTAATTTGAATTTTAATAAATAATTATTATTAAAAGCCATTTATTATTAATGTTAGTTATTATTTTTAATTGTTACTTAAAGTTTCAAATACGATTTTTATACAAGCTGTTACATCCAATCGGTGCACTGACGCTGTGGACGTGCGTTAATGTTTTGGTTTCAGGAGGTTCAAGTCGTGTGTTCACAACCACGACTAAGTCAAATTTTTTTTTTTTTTTTTTCAAACTAATTAATAGTTAATTAATTTCTTATTATCTTCAACTAATTTTTACAAAAAAAGCTTATTAATATATTATTTAAATAAATAACAAAACATAATTTTTAGACTTTATTTTTAGTTTTTTATCATTTTTATGCTACTAACCGTGATTATAATGGTTAATTTATTATTAGTAATAATTATATATTATTTATAATAATTATTAAACTTATTTCTTACTTGAAGTCTAAAATTCGACTTTTATATTACCTCATGTCTTTAATCCATATGACGGACCAATGGACGCGTGCTATCCTTTTAGCCTCACGTTCGCAGAGTTGCGTGTTCGATTCCTCGGCTTAATCAGATTTTTTTTTCTTTTTTTTTCTAATTCGAATTTTTTTTTAATTTAAGGATTTTATTCACACAGGTTCCCACATCACCCATGAGGTACTGTGTATCGTGATGCGTTCCTATTTTTTTTTATGGTGGGTTCCCCCAGAGGCCTATCCCATAATATAAACCCGGAAACTCAAATGACGTTAACAATTTTTTAAATGATAATAAAATTAATATTAAATTGCATAGCTTAAAGTTGTTGCTTTCTTAGAAAATAAATAAAATGATTAAAACTTCAAACAGCAGACTAGAATATATTTTCAGAAGTAGAGCTGAAGGCTCTAATTTCTTTTAAAAATAAATAAAGTAATTAAAGCTTATAAAACCAGACTAGATTCAGGTGGAAGCAGAGCTTAAGGCTCTAACTACTTCTTAAAATGAATAAATTAATTTAAGCTTTAAAAACCAGACTAGATTCAGGTGGAAGCAGAGCTTAAGTCTCCAACTTTCTTCTTAAAATTAATAAATTAATTAATTAAAGCTTTAAAAACCAGACTAGATTCAGGTGGAAGTAGAGCTGAAGTCTCTAACTTCTTCTTAAAATAAATAGATTAATTAAAGCTTCAAATATTGCACTTGAATACTTATGAAACATCGGAGCTTAAAGCTCTAACTTTATAATAGAATATATAAAATAATATTAATTTTATTAATAGACGAATAATATGAAAATTCAATAATTTAAATTTGATTAATAGACGCAAATAAATAATTGAAATAATGATTTTCTAGAGTGGAAACAGCTGAAAAAAAGTCGAAGATTTTCACGATTCATCCATTATCCAATCGTCATCACTATCATATGCCTGTAAATTCATTTGTTGGGACTGGGGCTTCTTCTTTTCGGCATACAATTTGGAAGGTTGCATCATTTCCACTAAATTTTTGTCGATTGGCATTTCTTTCGCACTTAATTTCTTCGATTTCAAGGTTGATCTTAGAATGCAAAGCGAATTCAGACTTTGTGAATTTAAACTGTTCCTTTTTTTGGTTTTAACGTTAGGTATCATAGAAAAAGTCCTTTCTGCTGCAGCGTTTGAATGAGGAAGGGCTCTTATGATACTTAATAAAACCTGCAAAGTTGGAAACTGTACAGTACCAGCTGAAGACGTGAAGGTGCAAATTTCTCCCCACATCTCATCAAATGAAAATTGGCACCATCAGTCCTTCAGACTTGTACTGACATTGTATAAGAAACGCCATTCTTCCTGAAGATTCCCTTCTGGAATCGCAAGTGTAGTACAGATGTTCTGTAATCGAGAAATCGATGATTCCCTATCAGAATCAAGGAGAGCGATTTCTTTCGAAGAAACTGTCAGATCAGACAAAAAGTGTCGTTCAATGGTAACCGTAGGTGAATTTGATCCGCAGCTGTTACAAAAAATTTTTTACATTGGGAGCGAAGTTCATTAATGACTGATTCAGGAACTCCTAATTCTAATTAGCTCCTTAAATAATCTTCGCAATCGGTTCCAACATCAACTTCAGACTCATCACGGTGGTTCTCGATAGATTTGAAGTCAATGTTTAAAGCCGTAAAGATTGTAGGATCCAATAATTCTGGTTTCATGAACCTTTGAAGTAATTCAACGAACAGTTTCTCCGAAGAAGGTTGCAATATATGGACTCATGTTTCATTGGCTTGAAAGTGTACATTCATATTTTCCAAAGAGTCAAGTGCAAATTTTAAAAAAAGCAGATATGCTTTTGTCACGGGATTACCCATGACATTTAGCAATTTTGTTGCAGCTGCAACACTACTCATAAGAGATTGTTCGGTCAAATAATTAAACATCGCGTCCCAATTGTTCAAAATCCTAGAAATTGCGATTTGACGAGACAACCACCTTGTCGGAGCAAATCGTAAAAGTTTAGAAGAGTTTTGCTTAGAACCTTCCTGGAAAACAGTAAATTCAGCCAATCGTTTAGGACTACCATTGACGAAGTTCGGAATTCCTGAGATAATTTCATCAACTTCACCTGGAATCGCAGCTTTGCAAGCGTCTCTAGCGATTAGCGCTAAAGAATGACAAATACACGATAACGTCAAAAGATGTGGAAGACGTTTGGTGAAATGCTTCTGGAACGAATTAATTATGTCAACCATGACCGGTGCATTATCACGAGCAAGTCTAATTAAATAATCCAGTGGAATTTTATTCTGTTCCAAACTATTTGTAAATTCCTCAAGAAGTTTCGTAGCGCAACAGTCGGTGGCATCAACGTGAATTAATTGTTTTAACTCAGTCCGTATAATCAAAGAATCTGGATCAACATAGAGAGTCATCAACGTCATCCATTTGTCGTTTGTATTATCAGTTGTCTCGTCAACATAAGCCGAAAACTTAGATGTTTGGAGAACTTCTACGATTTGTTGTATATGATTAACGCTGACGACGTTGTTGATAGTTGCAGTAACTTTGGTTCTACTCGCACTCATGTCTTGTAAAATAGCAGGTTCTTGACCGATGGACTGGAATAATTCTAACAAATCTTTAGCGATTGACAAGGGTAGATTTTTCTGACCTATAAAAGTCGCAATCGAATTTCAGCTGCTCTAACACGATTATTAAAATCCAGTTCAGGTGAAGATGGGCTGGCATCGCTTGATGAATCAGCACTGAGATTCGAAACACGCAAATTTTTTAGGTGTAAATCAGTTACGGCGTGCCTTTTAATTTCATACTTTCGACAAGAATATTTTTGATTGCAAATGAGACAGAAAAACTTAGTCAGATCTTTCGGGAGATCCGTCATCCATTTCTTCCACTCTGGATTTTCCTCTAGCCATTGGTGTTGAAAATTTTTTTTCTTGGGTTTCCTTTAGATTTTTTGGAGAAGGCTCTACTAAATCCATGTTTTAAAAATGACTAATTAACACCAATGTTACGCTGATAAAAAAGAATTGAATAAAGAAAAAAAAAAATATGACACTGCCAGGGAATTGAACACGTGACTTCGCGAACGCGAGGCCAAAAATATGATCGCACGTAAAAAAAATTATATAAATAATAAATTAAACTAATAATATTTACTAAAATAATTAAATAGATAAAAAAAAATAATCAAATACTGATTTAAATACCTGAGGCAATTGCTAAAATTCACTGGAAAATTTTTATTTATTGTTTATTTTAATTATTTCTGATTAATTTATTTTAATTATTTCTAATTAATTTATTTTAATTATTTCTAATTAATTTATTTTAATTATGAATGATTAATTTATTTTAAATAATACTTAATATTAAAACAATCACAGATAACAACACTTGACATCAACGACGTAATCCACAGTCACTAACGGGTTAAAATTCAATGAGAACTGACCATCGCAATATTTAAAGTCTGCGATTTAACTCACAGATACATTACACACACTAACGGCTTAGAAATACACAACGGTTTTGAGACTAGACCTTTGGCGCGCAAACAAACGAAACGTCGATTGTTGATCAACGTCAGTGTCGAGGATAACTTTCGCGCGCTTTTTAATATATGCGGAAATTTCATATTAGAAACACATTAAAATATAAATAATGCGAATAAAAATACATAGAAAAATAAAAAATTTAATTGTAAATTAAAAAAAAAAGAAAAACAAATCTGATTAAGCCGCGGAATCGAACACGCGACTCTGCAAACGTGAGGCTAAAAGGATAGCACGCGTCCATTGGTCCGTCATATGGATTAAAGACATGAGGTAATATAAAAGTTGTATTTTAGACTTCAAGTAAGAAATAAGTTTAATAATTATTATAAATTATATATAATTATTACTAATAATAAATTAACCATTATAATCACGGTTAGTAGCATAAAAATGATAAAAAACTAAAAATAAAGTCTAAAAATTATGTTTTGTTATTTATTTAAATAATATATTAATAAGCTTTTTTTGTAAAAATTAGTTGAAGATAATAAGAAATTAATTAACTATTAATTAGTTTGAAAAAAAAAAAAAAAAATTTGACTTAGTCGTGGTTGTGAACACACGACTTGAACCTCCTGAAACCAAAACATTAACGCACGTCCACAGCGTCAGTGCACCGATTGGATGTAACAGCTTGTATAAAAATCGTATTTGAAACTTTAAGTAACAATTAAAAATAATAACTAACATTAATAATAAATGGCTTTTAATAATAATTATTTATTAAAATTCAAATTAATAATCTAAAATTTATTATTAAATGAAAGTACAATGAGAGGATTATGTTTTAATATTTATTTATCTATTTTACAGCCATTGAAATTTATCAAAAAATTTTTAATTATCAATTAACTAAAATATTTGAACAGATAAATATTTTAAAATTTATTGCGTTAAAAAAAAATTAAAGAATAAAATCAAATTCGAGTGCGGATTTGAACACGCAACTCTGAGCGGGTACGAAATGACGCATGGTGGGAGTAACATTTCTTCTCCGCTTGTCTACAGCGCTCAGTTTCTCTTGGCTTCATTCGGTTTTCCGACACACCGATAGTCAAAGTCTCGTGTGTGCACAGCGCTCTGGAAGGGGTAGAAATATCGCATGTTCTGGCAGCACTGGTCTTACGCCTTAGACCACCCGGCCACGATCGCCAGTTGGTAGTTCTTGTTTTTATTACCGTAAGAAGGACGGTGTGGCTCAATAAGTTATAGATCAAATTGAACGGAATATAGTATAGGGCCGGATAGCTCAACTGGTAGAGCACTCGGCGCGTTACCGAATTGGTCTGGGTTCGATTCCCAGTTCGGGCTATCTATATTTTTCTCAATTTATCTATAAATTGTCTTATTGAGAGGTTTGCATGTTTTAGGTTTCCACTATATAAAATGGTGTATTACCGTAAGAAGGACGGTGTGGCTCAATAAGTTATAGATCAAATTGAACGGAATATAGTATAGGGCCGGATAGCTCAACTGGTAGAGCACTCGGCGCGTTACCGAATTGGTCTGGGTTCGATTCCCAGTTCGGGCTATCTATATTTTTCTCAATTTATCTATAAATTGTCTTATTGAGAGGTTTGCATGTTTTAGGTTTCCACTATATAAAATGGTGGAAACTTTTTCCACCATTTTATATAGTGGAAACCTAAAACATGCAAACCTCTCAATAAGACAATTTATAGATAAATTGAGAAAAATATAGATAGCCCGAACTGGGAATCGAACCCAGACCAATTCGGTAACGCGCCGAGTGCTCTACCAGTTGAGCTATCCGGCCCTATACTATACGTCCTAACGTAAGGTAGGACCTTTTTTGCAGAGCGTTAAATTTCTTACGAAAATAGGTCACGCTCATTCGACAAAAATTATTTTTTGATGAGGTAGAAAATTAAAAAAAAACTTTTTTTTGATAAATTCTTTAAACTTTTAACTCGGATATCTTTGAAATGGTTAAAGTAATTGCTCACACATATTAGATCTTCTTTGTAGATCATTCATGGGTTCACCGCATGGGGGCCCCCGTACCCGCAGCACTCCCGGAACTCAGCGTGATTCCCACTGTTACTACTACCGCGAGTTCTGTACAAAACACAAGACCTGCCAATACTCAAGGGACTCGTGCACACGATCCCTCATCCAACCCGCTGGCACCACATCCTGATGGCAACACAAATGACCAGCGACGGCGAAATCCTACACCGTTCAAGGTTCAGTTCCAGACACCGTTGAATCAACACCGTGGTCGCAATTCCGACCGACATCATAACAGTTCGTCTGGTGAGTCGGATTCAGACGATAGTTATACATCGGAATACTACTCGCATCGGAGTTCGGGTACCGAGAAACGCCATTCACCCCGCGTATTTGCTCGCGATCATGGCGCCATTGCCAGAAACTGGAGACTATCGTTTTCTGGTGATGGTTCAATGACCAGCAATGAGTTCCTGAGACGCCTGGTCGTGTTAATGCGCAGTGCTGGGATCCTTCGATCTGATCGTCTTGCTGTACTGCCAGAAGTCTTCAAGGGTAAAGCTGAAGTCTGGTTCAGTGTAAATTGCCACCGATGGTCGAACTGGAACTCGTTTTGATCGGAATTTCTGACTTGGTTTAAGAGTGGTGGCCGTCAACGCGAAATCCGGGCTGATATTCGCGCACGTAATCAGGGGCTGAAGGAAACAGCCCGGGATTATTTGATTTGCCTCCAGAATCTGTATTCGCGGCTGAGACACCCACCATCGGAGCGATCACAAGTGAAACGGGCAACAAAAGGGTTGTTACCCGCTTACTGGGACCACTGTCCACTCGGTGAGTTTGATACCTATCATTCGTTGTTGATAAAGGCTACCCACGTCGAGGAAAGATGGAAAGCCGCACGTAATCACCGGCAACCACCGCCGAGGGAAGAAGCGAACGTAAAAGAATGTTCGTATTCTGCCGGTATAAGACCTCCAAGAGATCATCAAGCTGCTATGCATGCGGTTGACCCTACTGCCGAACACTCCACCAGTGGTTCACAATCTAACCAGGAGAAGAAAAAGAAACGTAAACCACGCCGATCTCGCCGACAGAGGGCTACTGAGCAAAATTTGGCACCTATGACACCTGGTGGACCTGATCAGCTGGTAAAACAGGTCACTGGCGAGACTGTTAAGACTGCCAATCAGCGCGGGAACGTGCAAAACCCGCCACCGGACTAACGACAAAACCAGAACGTACAGGATCGCGGCGCGATCCCGAAAAATCCGTCGGTAAAACAACAACAACATCCGAGGGTGTCTAATCGACCTCCAAATAACTCCCCAAGAGGTCCAATGAATCCACCCGGTGGTAGTCAAATGCCTCCGGGGTATAATAATAATAATAATAACAAGTCGTTTAATCGTAACTCGGATCAAACCGGACAAAATCGATTCGCGCGTCCGCGATTTTGTTACAATGGTGGCTCACTTGCGCACATGGGGTATTATTGCCAAGAGCCACGCCGGGACATATGTATGAGATGTGGTACCATCGGGAAGACGGCCGTTACTTGCGTGTGTAACGTAGATAGCCGTCCCAACGCGTTACCAAAAAACGACGCAGCAGCCCGCCAGTAGAGGGTGGCGGTGCTGGACGTTCATCAATCCCTCCATTAACAGCCACCAGGAAGCGGGTTTCGATGAGTTTACGTCGTATGGTTGTCCAGGCTGATATCCACGCTGTTTCTGATCCACCGAGGCCAAGTGTGAAGAGGATGCCACACTTGATGAAATTACCGCAGTAGGAGATCAAACAGCCACTTCAATGTCACTGATAAATCAGCCGGGTGATGAAAATGGTGATTTTTGGCGATTACGTCACGGTAAACCCCGACCGCAAGTTGTCATTAGTGCGGGTACTCGTCGAAAAGTTGCAATTATTGACACCGGGGCAAAAACAACCGGTTTTGGCGACTTCGCGAGAGAATTAATGTATGACGGGTTCCCATGTCTCTTTGAAGCTCGACCGACGCGTTTCGGTATGGCGAATCGAACGACTGACGTGAGTGGAGGTGTGGTGAATGGGAAAATGACACTCGATGGGGTTGAAGAGGTCATATTTCCGGTTCATTATATTCCTCGGTTGGGAAGTTTAAATTTAATCGGTACAAATTTTATAAATTACGTGGATATAGAATTAGACCTGGAAAACCGATTATGGCGTATACGCGGTGGTTCCTGGCATAGTCTGACGTTCGAACCTGAAAGTAATTCGTGTTTCGAAAACGTCGCAGCAGTACACGAACTCACGCAAAATGAAACTGCGCAGTTACGTGAATTTTTGGACGCACAGCGTAAATTAATGCCACCGGGTTTGGGATTGACCTCGTTAGTTGAGCACGAGATCAGGCTCAAAGACGAGCGACCCATTAAACAACGTGTATACCGTCGTGCGTTGATTTCCGCGACGTAAATAATGTGACCGAAAAAGACACATATCGACCGCCGGATATGATTGAAATATTCGAGGAATGTCGTGATGCGCATTATATTACGACACTCGATATGAACTCGGCGTTCTGGCAAATTTTAATGAATCCAAACAGTCGCAAATACACTGCTTTTTAGGTTCCCGGTCGCGGTCTTTTTCAATATAAACGTATGCCGATGGGTTTATGTAACGCACCGGCGAGTTTTCAGCGCGGGATGGACGAAATAATTACACCAGATTTATCCCTATATGTGTTTGCATATCTCGACGATGTAATTATTGTAACTCCGACGTTCGAAAAACACCTCGAGATGTTAGAGGTTGTTTTAAATCGATTACGCAACACTGGGGTTACTTCGAATTGCGATAAAAGTAAATTTTGCCAGCCACAAGTACGATTTTTGGGCTTCTTACTGGATAAAGATGGACTCAGGCCAGACCCTGAGAAAACTGAACCAATTTTAAATTACCCGCGACCTAAAAATGTCAAACAAATCCGAAGATTTAACGGTATGATTAATTGGTATCACCCTCATTTAAAAAACGTCGTGTGCGCTGTATCGTCTGACGCGTAAAGATGTACCTTGGAGATGGACTGAGGCTGAAGAAGAGTCTTTCCAGTGACTTAAGAAAGCTCTTGTGGAAGCTCCTGTTTTATCCACACCTGACTATACATTACCGTTCATATTATATACGGATGCAAGTCAGTGTGGACTCGGTGCGGTCTTAGTTCAATGTAACGGTGATCGAGAGTATTTAATTGCGTGTGCGAGTAAGGCATTGAACAGCGCGGAAGCCAACTACAGTACGACTGAAAAAGAATGTCTAGCGGTAGTGTGGACCGTGCGTAAATTTAGACATTACCTCGAAGGTTTTAAATTTACAGTCGTAACTGATCATGTCAGTCTCCGGTGGCTTATGAACGTTCGGGATCCGACGGGAAAATAAGCTCGGTGGGCTATGGAGCTCTCTGAGTACGATATGAAGATTGAATATCGGAAAGAGGCGGAAAACGAGGCTCCGGATGCCCTCTCGCAGATTTATGAAGACCAGGAACTCGTCGTGAGTCAAGTTAACGCGCTGGGCGAGGCCGAAAATGATGAATGGTATGAAGAAAAATGTCGTTTGTTAATATTTGACCTAGAGGCATTACCTGACTACCATTACGAGAATGGTAGACTATATCGAAGGAGACCTGATTCGATGAGACAGGTACTCGGGGAAGATGATCACGACTGAAAACTAGTCATTCCAACTGACCGACGAGAGCGTATACTCCAGGCAGTCCACGATGACGCACAATCAGGCCATCTGGGTGTCCAAAAGACATACGCACGGGCGATATGCTGGTATTATTGGCCGGGAATGTTCCGGGATATACAGGAGTTTCTGTTTGGGCGTAGGTTCAGTGTATCTTTGAAATTCCTGACTAAAACGCAATGATGATTACTAAAGACTTGCCAAAGCTAGATATGTCAAATTTGGCTGTTATTTGGAAAATCTTCGTTATTGTCTAAGTTAGGTATATCGTTGAAATTCCTGGCTGGTACCGAATAATATTTAAATAGCATAAATAAACTTAGGACCCACAATCGGTAGTGTAGTGTAGTCGTTGAAGCGTCGGTCTTTCGTGCGTAGGGTTCTGGGTTCGAATCCCACGATATCGGTCCTTGATAAGTTTTGCGTTTTTCCTTGAATTTAAAATTTCTAATTTGATTGGACATTGAAATAATAATAAATTAACACATCAGATGATAACTGCCCTGCAAAAATAATTTTAAACGATGAAAAAAAAAATTAATAAAAAAATTTTTTAATTTAGTTAAGCAAAATTATATGGTCATTACAGTCATACATGACCATATATTGCCAATTTCGATGAATAAGCATAGGGCTTGTATACGATGCGAGCCTTATGCGGTTGCCTCATTTGGCGCGAGCTCGGTTTATGCAACCGCCAGCAAGTCTGGTTTCCATACCGCTGCCTAAGAAAGAAGCTAAATTAGGCAGGGCCTCGCAACTGCGTTACTTTCACTGCCTAATCACTGCCTCACTAAAATTTCTAGCCGGGCTTCAGACGATTAATGAGACAAATGACACAAGTCTCGTCATCTTCTTCAGCAACCTCATCACCATCGAAGTCGATTATTTCAATCTGTTTGTATATTCCAGGGGGACGATTTACAGGATCTACTGCACCTGCATCATCGAGTACTTCCACTGGTAGTTCTTCAATGTCTGTTGAAAAAAAAATTAACATAATAAATATTTAGGACATTCTCAGACAGTGTCCCCTACTTCTTTAAAATATGCAATGATTTTTAACTGTCATAACCGTATTAAAATTTTATTAATTAATTAAAAAAAATTAAAACCTTAATTGAGAAAAGGACAACGCAGTCGTAATCTCGTTGAGATAAAGAATTTAAAAAAAAATTACTTGCAATTGATATGAATGGGGAGTTAAATGAAATGCTTTGAATCAATTTTAGCCAACAACATTTAAATATTCGAATTATAAAATTGACATGACGATTTTACTGAAATTTATTAAACGAATTTTGTTAAACTCCTAATTAATATCAAGTGTAACTAATTTTTTTTTTAAATCTATATATTGGCGAAGTTACGACTACGTTATCCTTTTTTCAATTAATGATTTTTTTTTTAATTTATTGATAACAATTTGATACGCTTATGGCAGTTGAAAGTCATTGAAATTTTTAAAAAGTGGGGGGCACTGTCTGAAAATGGCCTTAATTATTTGAATGAATTTGAGAAAGCAAAGAAGAGACTCAGTAACCGACTACTCATGTATTTGTATACCTGTATTCACTAAATTTCGCTGAATATAGATATACAAATACAGGAAGTGATCAAGTACCATAGTTCCCTAATCAGGTACTAGGTCTTTTACCTTATAGCTAGTATGTAACCCGCGTAAATGAAAAACTTTAGTACCTTCCTGATGGATATCGATGACGATGGGAATAACAGGCGCCGGGACTGCTGCATTTTGATTGCGTAGTCTTCCACGAGGCCGGCAAACATTTTGTGGAACGACGTGTCCAGCAGCTCCTTCTCCTTGATTCACATTTCGCCCATTGGCACCAACACCTTGTCCTCGGAAGCATCGTCGGGGATCCCGTGCTGGAGGTAATGGATTTTCAGGGATAATAGCAGCGTTTATGGGATCCTCTAAATCCTGCAGGCGAGGCATTTCGTCTTCAGAGTCGAAATTCTCATCTATATCAACCATAAGATACACATATATTTATATTAGGGTACTCCAAAAAAACCGATATTTTTTTTTCTGGCTGAAGTAAGAAAAGTTTCTATACATCGATAAAAATAATCCTGTCAAAAAGACGATTTTTTCTTTCAATTTTAAAAGGTGGCTCTCGTTCTTTAAATTTTCTCATGCTAATAGCATGGGAATTTCATTGTTTTTATTGAAAATCCTATAACTTCATTTGACGTTAAGGAAAAATTTTGAGTTATGGATATTTGTGTAAGAAATTTCATGCTCTACAAAATTAATTATAAGCTCGTAAGCTCTAAAACGGACGATTCAAAAGTTACAGGTATTTAAAGTTGGTAACTTTTTAAAAATTAGTCGCATGGTTATGTTCATGTCTGTTACATAATCTTTATGCATAAATCGATTTGAAAATAAGTGGAAAATATTATAATGGTAGCCTTTTTGTTATAAATGAAAATCTATATCTGCTTTATTCATTGAATAACATCAGAATTACTGAAAATAATTACTCAAAACTAATATGTTCTTCTTTATATAAGTCATTGAAAGTGATTGCTCAAAAATCGCCATGTTCGCTGGTATCACTATATACTTACACTATGTAGATACAATGTATCTATATAATTACTTATGTATAAGTACTTATTTTTGAGCTAATTATTGAACATAATTGTAAATAAATATATAAAAAACGCTCATTCATTCATTATTTTGGATTGTAAATTTTTAAACTTTAACATAAACCGTAACCCTTTTGAGCTTGGAAAGCTCATGAGAAAAGAGAAACAAAGGTATTTTCGAGCCCGAAAATGTATGTATACCAATGTTTTTGAGCTCTACGAGCTCGAAAACAGCAGGAAGTTTAGGGGCTGGCCTGCAGGGCCAACCGATGCCCAGATTTTTTGACTTGGTTCAGGAAATCAAAAGTAAGGTGAATGACTACCGTGCTCGAAGTAAAGACGAATAAGTTCAAGCTAAGATCAAAAAATACGGATAAGTTGAAATGAAGATGAAAAAATTTAACTTCAGTCAAAAAAGTCGACACCTTATCGAAAAATGGTCGGCAAATCAATAATTTCAAGCGAAAAGAAGGTGAATCGAGCCTGAATCAAGTTTTGCTTTTGATTTAAGTACCCCACCCCCACTTTTCAAAAATATTCAATAACCTCGAACTGTCATAACCGTATAAAAAATTATATTAATTAATTAAGAAAAAAATTCAAGCCTTTATTGAAGAAAGGGCAACGTAGTTGCGATTTCGCCAAGATATAGATTTTTAAAAAATTACTTACAGTTGTTATTAATTACAAAATTAATGACATTTGTTCATCAGATGATATAATGAAATTTTCATGTCAACATTATAATTCGAAATTTAAAATTTTATATGCTACAATTTATTTATCTAAATCGAAATTGTCTTAATAAAATGTACTTGATAATCACCATCAAGCCGAATATTGGCGTCCATCATTGCTACTTCTGCTCTTCGTAACATCACGGAATGTAGAAACTCAACAACTGTAATCCTATACTGATAATTATAACAATAATAGTAATAATAGTAATAATAATAATAATAATAATCATAATAATCATAATAGTTTGTACCTTTCATTGTTTAGTGCACGCTAAAAATTGATTATTCGACTATCAACATGAGATTGTTAAGCACGGCGTTCAGCACCAAGATCATGCCCTTGATCCAAACGCAAGCACCTCAACTCTTCATCTCTGATACTAACGACTGATCTTTCTGGAAGAAAAAAAATACAATTTTTGAATTAAGGGCATTCTTAGACAGTGTCCCCTACTTTTTAAAAATATGCAATGACTTTGGACTGTCATAACCGTATAAAAATTTTATTCATTAATTAAAAAAAAAATTAAAACCTTAATTGAAAAAAAGACAACGTAGTCGTAATTTTGGTGAGGTATAGAATTTTCAAAAAATTACTTACATTTGATATCAATTAAGGGTTAAACGAAATTTGTTGAGTAAATTTGAGCCAACAAAATTAAAAAACTCGAATTATAAAATTGACATTAAGATTTTACTAAAATTTATTTAACAAATTTTGCTTCACCCCTAATTGATATCAAGTGTAAATAATTTTTTTTTAAATATATACTTTGGCGTAATTACTTCTACATTTTCCGTTTTTCAATTAATGTTCAAATTTTTTTTTCAATTAATTGATAAAAATTTGGTACACTTATGACAGTTAAAAGTCATTGGAAATTTTTAAAAAGTGGAGGGCACTGTCTGAGAATGGCCTTGAATTGATGAGTTGAATAATATACATTGGGGCAATAATTTTAGTGCACGTCATAGAAGAGAGTAACGTCAAAAATAACACGTCACAGTAGAAGAGCTGCGACTCTCTACAAAACTTTCAAAGAGAAAATATATAAATTTAAGAGAATTGAAATTTTTTCAATATATATACCAATAAATAAAAATAAATC
Source organism: Microplitis mediator (assembly GCF_029852145.1). Classification (NCBI taxonomy): domain Eukaryota; kingdom Metazoa; phylum Arthropoda; class Insecta; order Hymenoptera; family Braconidae; genus Microplitis; species Microplitis mediator. The sequence goes on from NC_079969.1 coordinate 19,115,388, forward strand.
CAGGTGACCGCCTCCTAACCTGGGAATTAGCTGGCGGTTAAACGCTTCCGCAACATTATTTGTACGGATGACCGAATGACGAGTAGATACTCGGTCAGCTTGTGGTAGCCAGAATGTCTCAAGATATGTTATGAAGAAATTTACTCGTGGGAACTCTTCTCTGGCAAGATAAGCTTGACGTCTAATTTCTTTAAAACCCTGTCTAAACAAATTTGAAGGAACCAAGGGCATTACCCAAATTAAGTGCAAATCCGCCATCTCCTAGTTACAGCCTGCAGTAGAAAACACCGTAGTTAATAACTAAGATTAATATTTTACTTTTTTTTTTAATTATTGGTATTGAACTATGATTAATAAATTTAATATATATATATATATATATATATATATATATATATATATATATATATATATATATATATATATATATAGATCGCGTGACAAATGCCAAAAGGGCGTATACCAATATCTACGCCCTTTTGGCTTTGCAAAGCCAAAAAGGCGTATAAAATTTTTTTTATTTGCCAATCACTTTACGAACATATTCTGAGCTTAAAAATGAACAAAAAAATTTCCAAAGCCAAAAGGGCGTATGTCTCAAATTATACGCCCTTTTGGCTTTAGGAACTTAAAAATTTTGTGATCTAAAGCCAGAAGGGCGTATAAACATTTTTTTTCTAATCGCCTGTCTAACATATTCTGAGGTGGAAAACGAAAAAAAAAATGTCGAAGCTTAAAAAGCGTAATGTTCATTTTAAAATATTTTATTGCAAAATGAATGTGCAACCTTATCGTTTTTAGACGAATGAATTATAATTTTAATTTAATCTAATTTAATTATACCCAAACAAAATCGTTTTATTTGGGTACAAGTCCCACACCCTCCTGCTCCATACCTGTCTCATTTTCTTCTGAAATAAAAAACAAAATTCGAAAAACATCATAAGCGAACTAATGCTTCAAAGAAAGTGTAATTCAAACCATGAGCTAAGTTTCTATAAAAGCGGTAATACTTCCTCGGAATTGCTCCTGAAGAACAGAAGTGCTGTAAATCATTATATTTCACGGTTGAAATCAGTAATCTGGCGTCATACATATTTTCAAGTAATATAGTTTTTTTTGAATGAAGTTTTTAAGACTACACTTTAAAATTGGTCCCAGAACTCTTTTTTAATAAGTAAGCACCTTAAATAAAATAAAAAAATTGGACGAATTAAATTTAAAATAACGTTGATTTACAAAAAAATCATACCGATCATTCGCACGTGTCATTCTGAACCATTTGCCAGACTTCCACCCGACTTTAGTACCGTCGGTATACTGCAGATTGGAAGAAAAGAACTGAAATACAAACCATTGGATGATTACTTAAATCGCATCTTTAAATAATTCATCAATGAATAACTGCATAATGAAATATCTAATCATTTAAAAGAATTGAGAATTTAATCGGCTTCTTACTTTTTTTTTATATCTTTGTGATTAATGAATTTATCATGCTGCATTTCATATACGTGGTACTGTTTGCCGGTTCTTTTTGCGTGTCTCATGATTTTCACCCATTCGCTGGGTTCATAAATTGGTGTGTGACGTGTGGCCCGTTCTATAACCGAGTGCATCGTATCACACTCCATGTAAGTGTGCCCGGTTTCCAAAAATTTTAAATTTATCTGCTGAAGCGTTGGATGTGCATGGAGAGAATGACCTAACATTGCCACGACAATAGAATTTCTATTTTGACCTAAAATTAAAAATAGATTAATACAATACTAAACCATTTACTTTATAATTAATAATTAAATCATATATCGATAAAGATAGTGAAATTGTGGGTTGCTAATTTGCGGCGATAAAACAATTCCTTTGATTTGAAAAATGATGAACACAAAATAGCTTCCATGTCGAAAACAGCTGTCATAATTTTTAACGATCCTTGACATGCTTTTGTATCAAAAATTTTTTTATCTCGAGCGGCAGTTTTTTGCTGTACATGTATATCATATTCACCTTGCCTCGCAGTCTTTTCATCATCTAAAAAATTACAGAAGCGAGCACACCAACACTGGTCTTTTCTCGGTTGATGAAAATCGATATTTTGCTCTTCCAATTGTTTAAAATATGTAGTATCACTCACTTGCCGATATCCATTTTCAGCGGCATAAGCTGAATACAATTCGTTAACTTCTTGTTTTGTTTTAATGCCTTCTAAATAAATTTTGGAGCTGTCTCTTCGGCACCAATGAGCAGGTACTTTCGGCGATAAAGACAAATGATTACGAATATTATTATTATTTGCCTGGGATAATTTGTTTATTGGTTTATGCTGACCTCGGCGATCAGGAGACAATGATCCAGTCACGCTGCGTTTTTCCTTTGATAGCATAATTCTTACCTTTTGCTCAGAAATATTTAATGTTTTCAAGGAAAATTTTTGGCAGGCTGTAACGTACGCATTATTTATTTTTAACCTGTATGTTATTTTGTTCCTGGAAAAAAAAAAGAAAATTTGTAATCCATGAGCAATTAATATTCAACAATTATAAGGCTTACATGAAGATAATAAAATTGAATTCAGATAAAATTTACTTACTTGCATCGAGTGTTATTACTCTCATTGCTATCTACTATGAGCAATTTGCTAAGTAAATCGCGCTGTTGATTTATGTCTCCCAATTTCAAAAATTCATCGAAAATAATTTGTCTGTTATTTTCATTCAGACTATAAGCACAATTTAGCCAACACTGACATGACGATCGCATTCTCTTGGCTGGTTGTATTTTTTTATTAAGTGTTTCGTATTCAATCCCATGATTGCGTTTACATTTCCTTTCATTCTTTTCCCACATATGAGGCTTTGCTTTTTTCCTGCGAATACGTTTTTGGGGCTCGATATCTTCATTATGTCAATGAGAGATGATTATTTTCGACTTCGCTGTCAGATGCTCCGGAATCATTGGAAGTAGTTTCCGCTATGTCGTAAGGATCATGGTGATCTTGTTCAGTAGCAGCAGTGGATGCACGATCCAAAGTTTCAGCAGGGGAAAGAATTGAGCTTGCATTCTGTAACGGGTAAAATTGGGTTTAAATTAAAATATAACGAAGAGTAATTAATTAGTTGATTAATATCGAAGGAAACGTCAAGTCAGTTTTTATATGTCGTCAGAAACTCGAAAGTTAGACGAACCAGGATTACTAATTTTAATCCACAAGAAAGTTAATTATTAGAATCATTAATTAATTAAAATTTAAGGTACAATTTATAAACTACCCCTTTTTGCTCGGTTTAGCTCGCTGGATTCCAGGGTTGAAAAGGGGTCTTTTCAATATAGACCGTTTTTTAATTAAACAATCAACAAAACTTTATTTAAACAAAGAAAAAAATCGGACCGAAACCAATAACTTCCCGAATTTTTGAAAATTTACAATTTTCTTAGCGGGAAGTTAAAAAAGAAATCCTTTCCAAAAGAAAGAAACCACAGATTTAAACAAAAAAAATAAACTAGGATTTATTTTAAATAATTCACAATGGCTTCAAACTCTGTTCTACTACCTCTTACAATAATTACCCGAGTAAAAACAGAATTCCGCCGCATCACCGCCGCAACACCGCTGCACTACAGCCGTGACAATTCCGATTATTTTATAACGGCCGCACCACCGCCGTGACAACTAAAGAATTTATCTATTCGCTGCACCACCGCCGTGACAACCCGAATAAAAATGAAATTATTATTTTTACGAAAAAATTATAAATTTTTATCGACCGCCGCACCACCGCTGCACCACTACCGCACCATACTGCCGCACCACCGCTGCACCACCACCGCACCATAGCTGTGATATTTTGTTGTAAATTATTTTTGATAAGTGATTTAAAAGTGGTATATTCTTTTCAATCTCAGATAGCACAAGTAAACTTAGTAGTCACTGTCGGTAGCGTAGCCTAGTCGTTAAAGCGTCGGTCTTTCGTGCGTAAGAACCCGGGTTCGAATCCTACTAAATCGTGTGCGTTTGGTTGATATTTATAGCGTTTTTTCCCTAAATTAAAAATTTCTACTCGGTTAGAAATTAATTTCATCACAAATCTGATTGATTTCCGCATCATCAAAGAAAAAAAAAAACTACTAAAATTGAGTAAGTCTTTTTTTTTAATTTAGTTAAAAAATCTATACATGGCTATGTATATATTGAAAATTTCAATATATGGCCATATATAATTCACTTTTACCGGACAATTAAATTTCTCTCACCATAAACCGGGTAAATTAATTAATTAATCAAAAGATATTCTATAAATGCCATTTTTTTGTGAAATCGGGGTTATGCTTAAGCATTGGTGCGGCGGTTGTGCAGCGGTGGTGCGGCGGTCATGCAGCGGCGGTGCGGCGGTGCTGGCAGAATATATTTTTAGCGTGCGGCGGAATAGTCCGCCAAACGGCGGTGGTGCGGCGGTCGATAAAAATTTATAATTTTTTCGTAAAAATAATAATTTCATTTTTACTCGGGTACATCAATAATTAAACGCGGTTTTTATACTGTTAAGTCTCGGTTATTGTTATTTAAACAATTTATCACGGTTGTTGTTATTTAAACAACTTATCATGGTTTACACGGTCAAGTAATATACAACACACACATACTCAAAATTACGCGGTCTACAACGCGGTTCTACCCCCTCCCGGGTGCTTCAGGGGAGTCTGGTCGACTACCCCGTCGGCCCTATACGAGCTTCCTTCCCAGAGGGTAAGTGGATGGCCTCCAGCAAACCCCCACCTACGCGGATAGTATCGCCTACCACCCCTTGGCAGAAGGCCAGAAGGCCTTGGAGTGGGGTCCCTTAAATCTCCCGGAGAGAATAGATTTCGCTTACCTGGCCCGGTCGGACTCCTGGTAAGTGAACTCCTTCTGGTTGACTGGGAATGACCTTCCTGGACAACCTCTCTAGAGACTAAGTTGCCTCTACGGGCTTATATGCGCGGTTTTATCAGCATATCTATCCGCTATAGATATGGACGGGAATAAATTTCATCGCCCTCTATTGTCGACAGCGAAATTATACTGTTTGTGAAATTTTTTTAAGTCCAGAGTTATAAAATCAAAGGGAATTGAGAAAAAATAATTTTATCAAATGTAAAACTGATTTTAAAGACAAAGAATTCGTTTAAGATGTTAAGTAAATACTAAATACCGAGAACTTAGCCGTGCGAGCAACGGTAATCCGGGCGGACGGATAGAAAATGAAAGAATGAACGATTTAAATATCAGAGTTAATTTCAATTTCAGCTAATATTTCTCGTATTTCAACTTATTTTATAATTCTTTTTAATCTCTTGAATCTTTTAGAAGATTCATTTGAAATCTCTATCAGCGTTTTTATTTTATTCCTTTGACTTTGCCTGCTCAGGGCTTAGAATAATTTTCACTCGGGCGCGCATTCACATACTCATACAGTACATCCATATAAGTTTATATTTCGCTAAATTCATTCAACTTAAACTTAAAAGTCAATAAGCACAGCAATATAAATATAAATAAATAATAATACGTCATTGCCGAAGGAAAATAATAATGTTTATAATAAGAAAAATAATCCCAATAGTGTATAAAAATAATAAAAGAAATTTAGAAATTAGTTGTAAACAAAAGTAAATCATAAGTTTTAATAATAATATATAAGAAATAATAGTCATATTAATAAGAAATAGTATTTAAGTCAGTAGATATAAGAATAGTAATAAACAAAATAGCATATAGTTTTAGAATTTAGTAATAGTTTTAAGTAATTATAGTAATAACAATAATACTAGTAAATAGAACAAGTAGTAATACACTTATCCAAAAAATTAAAGGAACAAGAAAATTTTATAAATTTTTTAGTGATTTTTGGAAGGCTGTATTTTCGTGAAAAATGATCGCATCGAAAAAATAAAAAAAGGAAATTGAAGCTTGAAATCTCTAGTTTGAAGATCTTCCAGCAAAATATTTTTTTGAGCCACGGTTTTTGCGGAATCATAAGAAAAACGTCGAGACAAAATTTTTCTAAATTTTTTAGTTTTGTTTTTTAGGTCTACGGGGCCGGGAAAAATTTTTTCAAAAAAACGAATTCATGGCTCGTTTAGGAAATTTATTCAGCTACAATTTGCTTTTTTTTGTTTTTCTGTACGACAATTTGCTGCTGAGATATCAGCCTTTAAATCAAAAAGGAGCCTTTTGTCTTCGATTATTGATATCTCAGCAAGTAATGGTCACACAGTAATTTAAAGGGCAGTTTAATAAACTTGAATAAATTCCCTACAAGCTCCATTTTCGATTTTTTCAAAAAAAAATTTTTTTTCATCCTTGATATCCATTTGAAAAACCCACAAAAAAAGACCATTTTCTGGTTTTTTAGTCAACTCATCGCTACTCTGCAAATATTGATAAAAAAAATAATGTTGCCAGGTAATTTTACAGCTTAATGTACCTCCAAAAACCCTGGAAATTTTCAGATTGATCCATTGAACCGTTTGTCCGGTCCGATTGCTCAAAGTTTTGCAAAACAATTAAAGGAACAAGTTTTGTTCCTTAAATTGTGTAATCATTACCAAAATGAAAAAATTAATTTTTTTCGGATTTTCTTTTATTTTTGCGTTAGTTATTCAGTAAATGTAAGGTAAAGAGGAAAAATTCCGCAAAAACCGTGGCTCAAAAAAATATTTTGCTGGAAGATCTTCAAACTAGAGATTTCAAGCTTCAATTTCCTTTTTTTATTTTTTCGATGCGATCATTTTTCACGAAAATACAGCCTTCCAAAAATCACTAAAAAATTTATAAAATTTTCTTGTTCCTTTAATTTTTTGGATAAGTGTATGTAGGTGATAAGTAGACGTAGTCATAAAAAGTAAAAAAAATAAGGATAAACACAATATATCACAAAAAAAAACATCACAGGCGCCCTCAACACTGGTTATCTCCGCAGTACACCATCCCACCATCACAATCCTCAATCTCATAATCGTGATCATCAGTGCTGGTCCGAGAGATAACAACATTGTCCTGTAGCTGATGAAAAGTAGAAGGAAGAGAGTCAGCTTCTTCTATCTGTTGGCCAAATTTACTAAGGCTCAGGTTAGATGCTTCACGACTTTACTCATCATCACTAGTATCAAACAAATCTGGACTAGCTTGAAAATTATCGTCATCATCATCATCATCATCATTATAGCCTACAAAGTACTTTTTCTTATTGGTCTGATGAGACTTATCCATTTTTTAACTGATCACTGTCTTTTTATCACCAATCACTAGACACACTGCACTTTTTACAACCAAAACGAACAATAAAAATAAATATTGCTACTTGTCCGTCGATAATAATTAACTTCGGAATCATATATTTATTTACAATAAAACATTAACTTCTATTAACTTACACTTTAAAATAACACGAAACGTTAAGTTCAATTTGAAAAAAACTGGCACTGAATAAGCGGTTAAGGTAAACCTGTTTATATGAATGCCGGAGTCATCTAGTGGTCATAAAAACGATTCTACTTTATCAATTGTAGTGGCATTCGGCAGTAATATTCAATACGGCTATAAGGCTATTGAGGCGCGAAATTTCAAAAAGTTTGAATATATTTCATCATCGTAATCATTTTTCAAATCATTTAAACATTGTGAATTGTTTTAATTTAGAAGCAACTCTTTTTTATTTTAGAAGCATAAAAAAGAGTTGATTTTCTTTTTTAAATTTCACAAAATAGTTCAAAAAAAAAGAAAAGAAAAAAAATTAGGTGATTTTCGAAAATCCCAAATGAAGCCAAATAAATCTAAAAAACAATTTTTACTTTTTTATGAATTCTGAGAATAAAAAATTTTTTATCAAGTTTTTCAGTACTGATTTTCGTTCACCAATTTTACCTCATATTTATTCTGATATTGCTTTATTAATATAGCATTATTTTCATGTTTTGTAATTAAAAATATAATTTGTATTATACGTCCTTGTCACGATTGGAGATCGTGATGGGCGTAGGTACGAATTTTCGTATAAACGTATTGAATAAAAAGGTACTTACATTGATCAAGGTCCAGTTCGTATGCCCGGCTACCGTTAACCAAATGCTCAGTTTATTCTGTTTATATTCAAATCGCGTCTACACAATATTGTTGAAGACAATATTGATAAAACTCAAAACGATTTCCAATCTATGAGTGTGACTTATTTAATTTCACAATCAAACGTCGAGCGGTAAACGTAAGATTGTGTACCCCCTACTGTTAACTATCCGTCTGAGCGGCTAAACAGGTAGAAAATAAGGGATAAAGGAAGGTGGGCTGCCGAAAAGCCTCGTGAAGCTAGTATCTTATTGTTAAAGTAAAATTGTCTGAGAAATAATGTTTTAAATGTTTATGTTCACGAGTAATTATTTATTTAGGATCAAATATACTCAAAATACAAAAGGGTTACAAATACTTAAAATAGTCAATGTAAAATAAAGTGTGTCATGCATATGTTTTATAATCAGGTTCAAAATATATAAAATAATAAAAGTATAATGATTATAATGGTTAAAACTTACCCTAAACAGGTTTAGGTGAGGTGTCAAGACTGTCAGCAGTAACACAGGACACTTATACACACGCGCTCTCGCGGCTAATTAATATGATTCTAATTGATCGATTTATTCAGTTTGTTTTAATTATTTATGCGTTTCAAAATCTTCGTAGTTTATGTAAAATATAAATTGATAATAAGTCTTCGCGTTTTTCGCGGTAAAATAAAATGTAAATTTGTTTGTAAAAACTTCGCGTATTTTCACGGTAAAATATAATTCTTTAAAATCTTCGCATTCTCGCGGTAAAATATTATTCAAAATCTTCGCGTATTTTCGCGGTAAAATAATTCTTTAATCTTCGCTTTTCTCGCGGTAAAATATTCTTTGATTCTTCACGTTTTTGTGGTACAATTCAATATTAAAATAAAATAAAATGATTAAAATAAGATGAAGAAAATCAGCGCTACCGGTGCTTCCGATTGATATTAAATCACGACTTACGACGATCAAGGTCCGGTTCGTATGCCCAGCTACCGTCAACCGAATGGTGAATTTGATAACACGCCAATTATTCTCCTGAGACTAGTAGAAAATGATATACCGATTATTCGAGTGCTTACGTCGATCAAGGTCCGGTTCGTATGCCCAGCTACCGTTAACCGAATGCTCAATCGGGACATCAATCCTCTAGCCACGAACACCGTCAAGTGTCCGGAGTTCAGTATGGTTCAGAGTTTGAATCCCAAAAGAACTGATGAGCTAAAGTCCATGGTCTTTTTATATGGTCTTCACCTATGAAAAGTGGTGGTAACTTGTTTCCCATACGAAAAGACTCGGACCCACTCGAAAGTTCTAGGCTCATGCACACGTGTGATCCCTGGGAAATAGATTTTGACTATTGAGTAGGCCGATGACCTGGCGCCACTCTGCCGCCGAGGAAACCATAAATTTTGGTAGTTTCCATTAGCTTTCTCTAATTTCCAAGAATCACATGCAGGTGCACATGAGTTGGGTGGTCTATAGTTTTAAGAAGAAAATCAAAGAAAGATTACCGCTCCTATGCTTAGATTCTTAAATGGGAACGGATACATAAATTTTAAAAGTACGTTAAGTAAAAATGATGAAATTTAAAGGAAAAAGGAATCGATAATACGCGTGGTCCATTAGTACAACACGACCTAATTGTAAAGCGTTGACAACGCTCAGGTAGGTATATTTGTCCGGTACGACTGCTGGCGTCAGTAAGTCGGACGTCATAAAATAGGTCTAAGTGCAAGAGATCTTAGTGTATACTTATTTGGGAAGAAATATAATAAAATTTTTTAATGTAGCAGCCGTGACATCCTTTTGGCTTCAGGAACAATTTTCTTAAAGCCAAAAAGGCGTATATCTTGAGATACGCTCTTTTGGCGTTAGTAATTTTTAACTTCCCGCTAAGAAAATTGCAAATTTTCAAAAAAGGGAAGTTATTGGTTTCGGTCCGATTTTCGAAAATCGAGTTTTCATCAGATGTCGACGTTTTGAGGTCCTAGGAAACTATTCTGACTATTCCCGGGTGGACGTCCGTGGGTATGTGTGTGTGTGTGTGTGAACTTTTTTTTGTCCGACGATATCTTTGGAACGGATGAACCGATTTGAACGTACTTGGTGGCGATCGACAGATCTCACCAAAACTTAGTCTTGATTAGATTTTGGGGTAAATCGGTCATGTAGTTTACAAGTTATACAAAGAATAAGAATTAAAAATTTTTTTTTATTTTAGTTTTTTATTGATTTCTCAGAAACGACTTATACGATCAACTTCAAAATCTAATCAGCTCTAGAACTCAATAAAACACGTCGATTGCCGCCTCAATCATAAAAATCAGATAATTCGTTCGAGAGTTATCGCGGGAGAAAGAAATGGTAAAAAACAGTTTTTTGCGAATATCTTCGAAACAACTGAACCAAACAATTTCAAAATTTTATCAGCTCTAGAACTCAATAAAATACGCCGATTGCCGCCGCAACCATCAAAATCGGTCAATTCATTCCTGAGATATCGTGGGAGAAAGAAATGCTAAAATCGGTTTTTTTTTTAAAACAGTGGCACACTAAAAGCTCAAAATGTATCCACAACAATGTTTTCGAGCTTGAGGAGCTCGAAAACAGCGGGAAGTTTTGGGGCTGGCCCGCAGGGTCAACCGATAGACAGATTTTTTTTATTGATCTTGATGTTTCGAAGAATTTGGAGTTGAATAGCAAAAAAAAATTTTTTTATACGCCCTTTTGGCACAAATCCCTATCTGGTAGCAGGCGTTTTGATCCCTAGACAAAATATCTCTGGACAAAATATCTTGATGACAAAATGTCACCAAGACAAAGTTAACTTTCGATAAAATATTCTCTTGATTATTAATTAATTTTTTACGCTGCTAGAATATAATTTTACACGTTTTTTGTATGGGAATATTTTTGAAATTGTACACATACAAAATTCGTGAAAAAAGGACGCTATTTTTTAGACGTTTTTTGTATGGGTGCATTTTTGTAATCGTACACATACAAAATTTGTGAAAACGGGTGCTATTTTTCACACGTTTTTTGTATGGCTACATTTTTGAAATCGTACACATACAAAAACGCTGCCAGAATATATAAACAGTGATATAACAAAGTATAAATGTTGATGACAATAATAATAAAAAAATATTTTTTTAATGTTGAACTTACGTAATATAACCTGACTAGAAAGTACTGTGGGATCGCCCAGAGTATACGTGTGGGCCTCATTGGGTTCGAATAAGGCATGGCCAATAGGGACATCCATATGAGGACCCAAGAAAAACCCTATTGGGAAATCCGAATCGAAAAGAAATTAAATTATTGTAAGTTTTATCCTATTGGGTCTTGTGGGAGATCTTAGCGAGAAAACCCACCGTGAAAATGAAACATGATAGTTATTTTTTCCCATTGGGTTCTGTGTGGGACCTAAGTGGGAAAACCCAACGTAAAATTAAAAAATTTATGGTCGTTTTTCCTCATTGGGTTCTGTGTGGGATCAAAGTGGGAAAACCCGACTTAAAAAAAAATTCTTTAGTCGGTTTTTTCCCATTGAGATTTATGTGGGATTATCAAGGGAAAACCAAATTTGAAAAAAAAATGATTGTGTTCACCCTATTTACGATTTTACAAGAAAATTGATTGCAAAATGTAGCTGCTTTAATTTTTTTCTCCACTCTTTGAATACTATAAAAAAAAGATTCAACGTATATATCAACGAGTCCCCGAAAACTTAATATTTCCTAATGTACCCCGTTTTCCCTCCATATATTTATACAGAGTACTTTGATCATTGCGTCACAGAGTTTTTATGTCTTCAAAAGTGATTCTTTGGTGTCTCAATAAAAATACTATTTACACTGACGCGATCACATATGTGGGTCAGCGCAGTGGATAACATCAAAGACTTTGAATCCGAAGGATGCAGGTTTAAGTCCAGCAGTCACCGAGATTTTTTCATAAGTTAAATTCATGGAAACTTCCTTTAAATATTGTTCCTAATACATTAAATCACGTTTCGAATCAAATTGAAATTTTCTTTCCCAACTTAATATTTTTTTGTAATAGGGAGCGCTAGTGGGATCTCTTTGGGATTTCGCTATTGGGCATAGCTGGGACTGCCCAAAAAGTCTTTGCGTTACATCCCTATGTGCGATCCCTATAGGGTGACCCCATTAGGATACAATAGGTCTCACACAATAATTTGTAGTCGGGAATAAAAATATCATAGTGTTTTATATACTTGTAATAAGTTGTTCATTCGATTTTCATCATGTAAATTACATGAGAATATTTAAGTATTTAATATTGTATTATCACAATATGAATTGAAAAAATATTGATTATTGCATGGTGATATTTTGTCATCGAGATATTTTGTCCGTGGATATTTTGTCTTAGGGATATTTTGTCGGGGATATTTTGTTGGGGATATTTTGTCCGTGGATCAAAACGCATGGAACCCCCTATCTAACTGCTGTAGTACGCCGTTTTGGGATTTGTCACGCGATATGGGGCATTTCACGCCAAATCGACCACTTTTGACCCCGACCCCTTTCGATTTAGCTGAAAATTTTTTATCTTTTTCTAGCCTATGAAAAACAGTTCTCAGAATTTTTTCATTTCTTTACCCAACCCAAAAAAAGTTATGAATTTTTCAAAAAAATGGCTTTTTATTTTCAAACAGCTATAATTCTTTCAAAAATTGACTTATCGAGACGTTTTTTTTTTTTTCAACATTTTCGTCTTCGAATGAACTTTTCAAAAAAAAATACAAAAAAATTTTAAGATGATAAACTCTGTGAAATTTTCGCCTTTTTTGAGAAAAACCGTTATTTTCTCGAAGTTCACCATTTTTTATTATTTTTTTTTTTTTCCACAAAAAAAACTTCAATTAATTGCACGATTATTCCCGCCTATCCCAGAGTGGGCCGAAATAATTTTCTATTTATTTTGTTTAAATAAAAAACAATTTTCAAATTTTTAGAATTAAAAAAAAGTTTTTTGGAGTTTACTCCTTAAGAATTGATTTTCATATAAGGAGCCCGGTATGGAAAAAATATGAGGTGTAAAATCTACTCAACAAATAACCTTGTTACGACTTTCACTTTTCAGGGGTGAGTGTATAGGGTATCCTTCAGGGCACCGTACGAATGCATTGTATGTATACAATATACCTATATATATATATAATATATATAGGTATATAATATATACTCTACGGCTTCATTAAATGATAAATATATCTATAGTATATCAGTCGTATTCTAATGATACGTACGGTAAGCATTATTATTTTGTATTCTCAAGTGTTGTTTTTACTTTTAAGCTATTACTGATTTCAAATTCTTGTAAGGCATTATATGATTACGTTTCAAATTTTTTCATGGCATTTTATAAACTTTATAATCTTTTTATAAACAAATGGATTAATTAAGGGGTCTACCCTCTTTAGACGGGCAAAGATAAGGCTATTTTCACGAATTTTTTTGACCGGTATACGTCATAAATATGGACATAAAAAGTGTTAGGCCTAAAAAATACACTATTTGATTACACAAGAAAATTTTTTTTATATTTATTTTAATCAGTTTTTATACATAAAAATGAGGGAGAAGACTGGTCCAAAAAAAAAGATGAGTGTGCGCTGTTGATGAAATATCTGGAATGGATGATCTGAAAAAAAAAAAAAATAGTTTTAGATTCAGTAAGTAAATGGCTATAGCGCATATCATACGATTTTTTTTTTTTTCAAAAATGACAAAATGGCAGCCATTTTTCGAAAAAGTACGAAAAATCACGTTTTTTCCGTCGTTCTTTGCCAAAAATAAATAGTTAAATTCAAAATTTCAAAAATCGTATGATATGCGCCATAGCTATAGTCATCAAGAACATGTGGTTAAATTTTGGTAAGGTTCGGTTGAATAGTTTCGGAGATTTTATCAACAAGCCGTCCAAAAACGTCATTCCGAGAAAAACGCGTTTAAAGTTTTCTGTAACGAAAAATCGTGAAAAAATCTTACTTACGTCTAATCAGCGATGCCTGCACCATACATTATGCCTTCATCTTCTTCATAGTGCACATTTTCATCCAATAGTATATTATAATATTATACATTTGTCAGTATACCTGAAAAAGGTTGCAGCTGCTAATGAATACAAAGGCAGGTAGGCCGTACCGCTCCGAAAACGTCGTCCAAAAGTACAGTTAGACTGCTCGGATCTTTATAAATTTTCAGTATGATACTTTTAAATATGTATACTTTCAAAAAATACAAAAAAAAAAAAAAATCGATTTTTTCAAAATTCTAAAGAGGGTAGACCCCTTAAATATTTTTGAAAAATTTTTTTCACCATATTGTTAGCTTAATTTTTTTCTTAAAAACGCATTTATAATTTTTATAAATAAATGCGTGTTATTAGAGAACTATAACAGATAAACATTAGGTTTCAAATTTATGAAAAAGCTTAACTCATACTGTATAAAAACGATTTGAAGATCGAAAACTGTATCTGCAATAGTTGAAAAGTTACAGCAATTTGTTTGTTGACAAATTGAGTCAGTTCTTGGACTTTGTCGTACTCCAAAATCTAGATGTTTTTTGAAAAATTGAAAAAATTTCTATTTGCCATATTGTTGCAGGTTGCTGTTTTTGTAATTTTTTATGTTTTAGGAAAAAAATTAAAACAAAAAAAAATGTTTATAACAAATTGTTAAACGAACAAATGAATAAGTTGTTGACAAAAAAAATTATCTTTTTTTGCCATTATATTCAGAAATGCAAATTATAATTAAAAAAAAAAAACGATTTCTTAATGATTTATTTAAATGATCAAAATATGAAAAAAACTATTATAAACAATAAGATATTGTTTTTAAGAAAATTTTTTATTTCTTAAATCATTATTTCCTTACGCTAACAATATGGTGGAAAATAATTTTTCAAAAATATTTAATTAATCCATTTGTTTATAAAAAATTTCTAAACAAAAGGCAAGAAATAATTTGAAAAGTAATCATATAATGCCTAACAAGAATATGAAATCAGTAATAGCTTAAAATTAAAAAAAAAATCATTTAACATACATTATTTCATTTTTAATTTTTTTGTTAGTTCAAAAATTAATAATTAATGAAATAAAAATATTGGGTAAACTTTCATACCGTCATCTTGTTGAGTATGTTTATAAAAAGGGCTCCAAGAAACAAAAAATTTATAGATTCATTATTTAAACTTTTATGACAACACAAACCCGTAAAAAAAATGTTGATTCACAAGTGAATAACTTTTTGAAAAATGGTGATACAACTTTTATTGTCGCGGAATCATATTCTCTGAAGTGTCTAGATGACACCAGAATGTTTTAAAATTTTTTAATTGCATAAAAAAATTATTTAAAAAGCACGCTCACTAGAGTGACGGCGCGCGCATGCTGAAACTGCCGCGCAAAAGCCGATTTTCAATGTTAAATTAAAATTATAAATATTGGAGCTACAATTCGGGGAGTTAAGAACTTTTTCACTAAAATTTTCTGCTCTTTTAGAAACTTTTTTTAATATTTGAGCTATCACTTATACTTTTTGAGATTTTGCCAAAAAAGCTGGACGGCTAATTTTTTAACGGTTTTTTGTTAACAATAATTTTAATTTTATTTTTCCAAAAAAAAGTTCAAAAAACGGCTTTCTCTAGATGCCATTTCGGATCGTTTAAGCCATCAATCATATTTTTACGAGACCTGTAACTATTTTTCGCGGGAAATCAACTCGACTAGACTAAAATAGACTAAAAAATTTAAAACATTTGCAAAAAAAAAGAAAAGTGTACGATAAAAAATTCAAGAACAATTGTTTTTTTCCTTTCAATTACATTAGAAATTCAAATTTCGCTCCGAAAAACAGTCAAATGTATTTTTTCGCGCAGGCGCGACTGGTGTGACGACTGTAAATGTAAAAAACATATATACACTTATCCAAAAAATTAAAGGAACAAGAAAATTTTATAAATTTTTTAGTGATTTTTGGAAGGCTGTATTTTCGTGAAAAATGATCGTATCGAAAAAATAAAAAAAGCAAATTGAAGCTTGAAATCTCTAGTTTGAAGATCTTCCAGCAAAATATTTTTTTGAGCCACGGTTTTTGCGGAATCAGAAGAAAAAGGTCGAGACAAAATTTTTCTAAATTTTTTGGTTTCGTTTTTTAGGTCTACGGGGCCGGGAAAAATTTTTTCAAAAAAACGAATTCATGGCTTGTTTAGGAAATTTATTCAGCTACAATTTGCTTTTTTTTGTTTCTCTGTACGACAATTTGCTGCTGAGATATCAGCCTTCAAATAAAAAAGGATCCTTTTGTCTTTGATTATTGATATCTCAGCAAGAAATGGTCACACAGTAATTTAAAGGGCAGTTTAATAAACTTGAATAAATTCCCTACAAGCTCCATTTTTGATTTTTTCAAAAAAAAATTTTTTTTCATCCTTGATATCCATTTGAAAAACCTTTAAAAAATAGCCATTTATTGGTTTTTTAGTCGACTCATCGCTACTCTGCAAATATTGATTGAAAAAATAATGTTGCCAGGTAATTTTACAGCTTAATGTACCCCCAAAAACCCTGAAAATTTTCAGATTGATCCATTGAACCGTTTGTCCGGTCCGATTGCTCAAAGTTTTGCAATACAATTAAAGGAACAAGTTCTGTTCCTTAAATTGTGTAATCATTACCAAAATGAAAAAATTAATTTTTTTCGGATTTTCTTTCATTTTTGCGTTAGTTATTCAGTAAATGTAAGGTAAAGAGGAAAAAAAAAAATAACCCCCCGAATGAAACGTAAAAAAAAAAAATGTAAAAAAATTCTTGTATGGTCTCGTTTTTTAGAAATTTTTTTTTTTTCCTCTTTACCTTACATTTACTGAATAACTAACGCAAAAAATAAAGAAAATCCGAAAAAAATTAATTTTTTCATTTTGGTAATGATTACACAATTTAAGGAACAAAACTTGTTCCTTTAATTGTTTTGCAAAACTTTGAGCAATCGGACCGGACAAACGGTTCAATGGATCAATCTGAAAATTTCCAGGGTTTTTGGGGGTACATTAAGCTGTAAAATTACCTGGCAACATTATTTTTTTTATCAATATTTGCAGAGTAGCGATGAGTTGACTAAAAAACCAGAAAATGGTCATTTTTTAAAGGTTTTTCAAATGGATATCAAGGATGAAAAAAAATTTTTTTTTGATAAAATCGAAAATGGAGCTTGTAGGGAATTTATTCAAGTTTATTAAACTGCCCCTTAAATTACTGTGTGACCATTACTTGCTGAGATATCAATAATCGAAGACAAAAGGCTCCTTTTTGATTTAAAGGCTGATATCTCAGCAGCAAATTGTCGTACAGAGAAACAAAAAAAAGCAAATTGTAGCTGAATAAATTTCCTAAACGAGCCATGAATTCGTTTTTTTGAAAAAATTTTTCCCGGCCCCGTAGACCTAAAAAACAAAACTAAAAAATTTAGAAAAATTTTGTCTCGACGTTTTTCTTATGATTCCTCAAAAACCGTGGCTCAAAAAAATATTTTGCTGGAAGATCTTTAAACTAGAGATTTCAAGCTTCAATTTGCTTTTTTTATTTTTTCGATACGATCATTTTTCACGAAAATACAGCCTTCCAAAAATCACTAAAAAATTTATGAAATTTTCTTGTTCCTTTAATTTTTTGGATAAGTGTAGATATACAAAATTAGTTAAGTTGTTTTTAATAATTACAATTGAACGGGGCCGAATTCGATGGCCAATTTATGACACACTTCTTCTTCGGACTTAAAATAATCTTTTAAAAAAAAATTGATCTAAATAATGGCTTTTTTCTTGAGTATTTGTGTTTACAGGTTACGGACACATTTTCTACTGCTTAAAGGGAATCTTTTTTTTTTACATTTTGATGTTTTCTTAGTAAGTTAATACATCAAATTGGTCTTTATAAATAATAAAATTGATCCTTATTATATTCTCTATCCGATGATGTATAACTCGGTTAAGCTCTGCGGTTTAACTAATTGATTCGTTTATTTACCATTTGATATAGTATTATTTTTTTTCTTAGACTAGTAAGCCTTTTCTGTGCCTATTTAGACAGTCGATCTGAAGGAGTAAACTCCAATCGTGTGACGGAGCTGACACACACACACTTTTTTTATCTTTTAATATAGGTTCAAAGATGCCTTTATGTTATTTTTCAAATTTTTTTTCTCCAACCGTTTTCGAGATATCGAATCTTGAAAAATGTAGAGATTTTTTTTCAAACGCCTATAACTTTGCGAAAAGTGGTTCAAATAAAATTGTCAAAGAGACAAAAAGTGATCGATTATCCTCATAATTTTCATAGCAACCTGTCACTTATTCTGCAACTTTTCAGCTATACTCATAATGAGACAACGATGGGATCTATTTTTTTTCGATTTTTTAAATTTCATATTCCAGTTTTTTTTTTTAGAAAAATGTCTAAAAAAATATCATGCTCGGGATTTACTATTAATAATTATCTGACACACAATTATAGTGAAAATTGTCAAATTTTATTTCCATAAGAAAAATTATTATTAATTAATTAATTAATATATGGGTCTCTTTATATGCAGCTGTTTCAAAGTTATGATTTTTTGAATTTTTTAAAAATTTTTGTTTTCAACTTTTTCATTAATTTTTTTAAAGGAAAAAATTTTTTTTTAAAAATGAGCACATAACAGTTTTTCGTAGGAAAAATTCTCAGCTTTCCAATAACAATATCTATTTTTCATTTTACGTTACAAAAGACCTTTTAAAATTCGATTAAAGACGAAAAAACGATTTTTATGACTGTGCGGCGCTTGATACATCTAATTTGATATTTTTTTCTAAAAGCTGAGACTTTTTCCCACAAAATATGTGATTTTCACGATGTGCATATTTTTTGTTTGAACAAAATCAATAATTATTTAAATACAAGTCATTGATTTTATAGTTTTAACAAACTGTAATAGTTCATTGTGTGGCAAGAGATGAAACAAAACGATGTCAGACGAAAGTAAAGTAGGCTGCCCGAACCGTAGACAAAAGCTGACAATAACTGCAATCTGAAGTCGTGTTTCATCTAGTGTTACACACTATTTTTTTCATGATTACCTGCATTGAAAATTATTATCAGTGTCAGCAGCCAGATAGAATCAAGTTATATTAAGACCAATGGTGCGATCAACCATTAGTGTACGCCTAACTTATGCTTTGCAATTTATAATTAAACAGAAACTATAAATACTATTGATTATGCACACAAATTTTTATAAAACTTGATTACAAAGTCAGAACTGTCATTAACGCAGATGACATCAATAGTCTGAAATCACTATTGAACAAAACACAAGAATCAAAGTTCAAATTACAATATAATTCCTGGACTTGAACCATTGATGCTGGTATCATGAAAAATGGTTTTATAATTTTTGTTTTCAGAGCTTTACTGCAGATCCATACCCGGAAACATATCCTCACACCGCAAAATTTATACATCCGGGCTATTCAAAATTTTACCAGCGTTGATTTCACTGTTATAACTATCATTTATTGAAAGAAACGACTTAAAACGATCGAAAAAAAAATTTAAATACTTTTTAAGGCTTTTGAATACTTTGAATACTTTTGAATCATCCTTTTTATGGGCATTTAACATTACAAATCGTTTCGAATCGTTACGTTTAATCAGGGAATGATGACTTCTTTCAGAAAATAAATGTTTTAGACGTACGATACTTTAAGTCATAAACGGTAAAAGAAACACAAGCAGTGCACCCTATCTCACTTATTGTTGATAGCTTAGGATATATATGTGGTAAAAATGTATCACCATCCTCAAAAAAAATAAGAATTAACGTTTTTTAATCATAGAGAGTTTATATTTTATTTAATTTTATTCAAACAAAAAATATGCACATCGTGAAAATCACATATTTTGTGGGAAAAAGTCTCAGCTTTCAGAAAAAAATATCAAATTAGATGTATCAAGCGCCGCACAGTCATGAAAATCGTTTTTTCGTCTTTAATCGAATTTTAAAAGGTCTTTTGTAACGTAAAATGAAAAATAGATATTTTTATTGGAAAGCTGAGAATTTTTCCTACGAAAAACTGTTATGTGCTCATTTTTAAAAAAAAATTTTCTCCTTTAAAAAAATTAATGAAAAAGTTGAAAACAAAAATTTTTAAAAAATTCAAAAAATCATAACTTTGAAACAGCTGCATATAAAAGGCTCAAATTTTCAGAGAATTTTTTTTTTAATATATAGAACGACTCCACAAAGTTTGAACCAAATCGACGAGGGTCGCCCCGTAAAAATAATTTTATTTGGTGGAATGACCCATATATTATTAATTTATGTTAATATATTAATATATATCATTAATTAATATTAACAAGCAACCTACAGTCACTATGTGACTGTCCCAATATCACTACTAAATTTATAAAATCCGCAGAGAAAAAGGATTTCTTACCACCAAAAATTTTAATTTGCACGTGTCGACGAATCCTTTTTTTCTTCTATGTGTACTTTTTGGCTTTGAGGAGCTTTCTAAAACCAAAAGGGAGTATAAAAATCTGTCATTTCGGAAGTGACGCGATATTAGTAGTATAGCTACATTCAATCAAATTCACTCATATTTAGTGACAGAATAATTTAAGTATTAATTTATTCGAAGAAAATAAATACGATCGTCTTTTTTCTTCGTAATTGAAATTTAATTCGAATGATATATATAAATCTATTTATCTCAATACTTGGCAATTAAAAAGAGCTTAAACTATGAAAAGGCACAAATTCAAGTCAAGACCCATCGAATGACACCAATTTCAATAACATTAACTATTTCTATCATATAGATATGGTGGGAACAAAACTTTCCTTATTCTCTTCATAACATAGATTAATTAATAGTAATTTTTCTGTGGAAATAAAATTTGAAAATTTCGATGATAATTGTGTGTCAGATAATTATTAACAGTAAATCCTGAGCATAATATTATTTTTAGACCAAGAAAAATTATGAGGAAAGTCGATCAGTACGTGTTTTTTGTAAATCGACAATTTATACTTACAAGTTAAAATTTCAATAAAAGCGTGGTTCAAAAATTTTTTTTGATATTCTATACTGAAAAGATGTCTAAAAACGAACACTTTTTGTCTATTTAAAAATTTTATTTGAACCACTTTTCGCGAAGTTATAGGCGGTTGAAAAAAAAATCTCTACATTTTTCAAAATTCGATATCTCGAAAACAGTAGGAGGAAAAAATTTGAATAAAATCATGAAGGCCTCTTTCAACTTGTACTAAAAAATAAAAAAAGGTTAAAAAAAAATCCAAAGTGCAAAAGCTAAATGGTGTCCGATTGGGTGTGTAACGCCCCATATTTATCAATATGTGAACGTGGTGGTGCGAGTCATCTATGTCTCTATACCGATGTCATATGCCTGTTTAACCTCTCTCGCATTTAAATTTATTATAATCATAAAAAAATATAAATTATAACTGTTGTTTACCTATTGGATTATTATTAATCTATCATTTTTCTCTACCAATTTCATTAGAAATCTTTGAGCTTAATATTTAACTTTTCATTTTTCAATATCTAAATATTTGCTGGCGCCATTTTTGACAATTTTAATGAATTTATAAAGCTCGAAGCTTTAATGAATTGTGTAATTTTTCATCAATAGATATTTTGTTACGTATGTATATTTTTGTTTTTAACCCTGTTTACTCAAAGCTAATTTGTCAATCCGAAATTTTAGTAATTCACAATTAAATTAATATCGCGCTCGTACATTTAAAAATAAATATATGAGTGCACAATCAATATTTAAATCGCGGATTGAGAATTCCGGATTGAAAAACTGACCTTTAAAAAGTAGCTTCAACCTTATTAAAAATGAACAATGACCGTCTTCGTTTTAACTAAGTGCGAGCTACCGAAAAGTCAGGGAGGTGCTGAAAATTTCGGAAAAATCTACCTTCTATTCTGGCTGCCAGATGGCATTTTTTTTTTTTTTATAGTTGACCAATATAATGGCAGATTGAAGAGTGATAATTGAACATACTCGCGTTTGATTACATATAGCCGCGACCAATGCTTTATATTTCACAATATTTCGTTTCGTCGAGCACTACATTGTATGTTATTTTCTTTCCATTCCATTACGCAACCATAAAAATATTATTTGAACGTACGGTTCTGTGGTAATTTTTTACAGCTCAATTTAGCCCGTTATCGGTGTAAAAAAATAAATTGCTACTTTTATCATGCTTTACATAATTTATATCTAAAAAAAAAAAATTACAACAGGAAACATTGAAGTTTTCTGAACAATTTATTTAAATTTCTGAAATGATTGACTGAACCTTGAATATATATTCATAAAACTCAGTAAAAACAAAATCATTGACGACGACAACAATAAGAAAAGTTTGAATATAAATTTAAATATTTATACTCATACGGTGAAAATATCAAAATTCCCTCTAATTTAACAGAATGTTGCGATAAATCCGATTATACGAGACTTTATAATGAAGGTAGAACACGTTTCACTACTCACCATGACAAAGTTTGTGAAGCGAGCAGCAAAGTCCACTGATCCATATTCATAAACTCAAATCTCCTGGAAATTTAAGCTGTCCGATGAGAAATAGGGAGTAGAAACAAAACGTTGCTCTCTTCTGTCCAGCTATCTGTTGGTGTCGAGGATCGAGGAAGATACAACCTAAAAGGCAATCATACAAGCAACGGCAGCAGGAGCACGAGGGTATGATGACGATTGAGCTTTTCTAATGAAAGGGGTTGTCGGAGCGCCGTAAAGCGTCGTTAAGATTAACATGGCACACCCTACTTACCTCCACCCTACACTCTGCTTATTCTGTACTCCTGTTCTACTGCTGAGGTACAAGTTCTATGATCAATAACGCTCCACCTATTTATATTGAGACATTGTCATTTTCTCTTTATTATATGGGTCATTCCATGTCAAATCGACCAATAGTTGGAATCGACCCCTTCCGATTTGGATGGAATTTGGTCACAAATTTGCTTGTGTCATAAAACAGTTGTGTCAAAGGAAAAAAATGAAAAACATTTTTTCGAAAAGTTATGCGAAATTTCACCATTTTCAGGTTTTAAAATTTATTTTTGTAATATCTCGAAAACTATCATAGTAACAGACATGGGTTAAAGTTCAATTTAAAAGGGATACTTAGGACTATATATAGACCTATTTTATATATGAAAAAAACTCTTTTTTGAGTAAAATTTTCTGATTTAAAAGAGCTGTTCTCAATAAAAAAAAATCGGTCTGTCAGTTGACCCTGCGGGCCAGCCCCAAAACTTCCCGCTGTTTTCGAGCACAAGAACCTCGAAAACATTATTGTGAATACATTTTCGAGCTCTTCGAGCTCGAAAATACGTTTGTATGCTGTTGTTTTCGAAAAAAAACGTTTTTCACCATTTTTTCTTCAACGATATCTCTCAAACGAATCAACCGATTGAGACGTTTGAGGTGGCAATCGACGCGTTTTATCAAGTCCTAAAGCTGATCAAATTTTGAATTCGATTTATCGAGTCGTTTTTGAGATATTTGAAAAAAAATAAAAAAAATTTTTAACTTCCCGCTAAGAAAATTATAAATTTTCAAAAATTCGGGAAGTTATTGGTTTCGGTCCGATTTACGAAAATCGAATTTCCATCAGATGTCGACGTTTCGAGGTCCTAGGAAGCTATCCTGACTAATTTCACGATGATGTCCGAGTGTATGTATGTGTGTACGTACGTACGTACGTACGTACGTATGTATGTATGTAAATATTCATAACTCTTGAACGGATGAACCGATTTTGATCGTTGAGGTGTCATTCGACGCGGCTTGTTAATGTCTTGAGGCCGTAAAAATTTGAACTTAATCGGTAGGGTGCGTTCAGAGATATTTCAAAAATAAAATTTTTTCGAAAATGTTTTATTTGGATAACTTTTAATTTGCTCGATGGATTGATTCCAAAATCTAATCAGCTCTAAAACTCTATAAGCCGCGTCGAATGCCACCCCAACTATCAAAATCGGTTCATTCGTTCAAGAGAAGCCGTTGACGAAAGAATTCAAAAAAAATTTTTTCCTTGGTTTTTTTGAAATTTCTCAAAAACGGCTAAATAAATCAATTTCAAAATTTGATCAGCTTCAGAACTTGATAAAACGCGTCGATTGCCACCTCAACCATCAAAATCGGTTCATTCGTTCAAGAGAAACCGTTGTCGAAAGAATTCAAAAAAAATTTTTTCCTTGGTTTTTTTGAAATTTCTCAAAAACGGCTAAATAAATCAATTTCAAAATTTGATCAGCTTCAGAACTTGATAAAACGCGTCAATTGCCACCTCAACCGTCTCAATCGGATTATTCGTTTGAGAGATATCGTTGGAGAAAAAATGGTGAAAAACGTTTTTTTTCGAAAACAACAGCATAGAAACGTATTTTCGAGCTTGAAGAGCTCGAAAATGTATTCACAATAATGTTTTCGAGGTGTTTGAGCTCGAAAACAGCGGGAAGTTTTGGGGCTGGCCCGCAGGGTCAACTGACAGACCGATTTTTTTTAATTATTTTTAATTATTTCGACAACGGTTGCTCTTGAACGAATGAACCGATTTTGATGGTTGAGGTGGTATTCGACGCGGCTTATAAAGCTCTAGAGCCCAGTTTATTTTGGAATCAATCCATCGTGCACATTAAAAGTTATCATAAAAAAAACACTTTTGAAAAAATTTTATTTTTGGAATATCTCTGAACGAGCCCTACCGATCAAGCTCAATTTTCTCACGGCTTCAAGATATTGACAATCCGCGTCGAATGACACCTGAAAGTTCAAAATCGGTTCATCCGTTTAAAAGATACAGGTATTTACATACGTACGTACATACATACATACATACATACACTTGGACATCATCTGGAAATAGTCAGAATAGCTTCCTAGGACCTCAAAACGTTGACATCTGATGGAAATTCGATTTTCGTAAATCGGACCGAAACCAATAACTTCCCAAATTAATGAAAATTTACAATTTTCTTAGCGGGAAGTTGAAAATAAAAAATAAATGTGTTCGCTTAAATTACGATGATAAAGTATGTATTGTTTCTTTACTTCATGAATCATTGGATTCATAAAAATTGAAACATAAGCACTGTGTATATATTTTTTAGATAATTTTGAATTTTATACTAATGTTTAATTTTTAAGAAACAAAATTGGTGTGTACTAAGTATTTATAAATCAACATATACGTGTAAGTGGCTGTGTTACACAGATATACGAGTAATATATCTATATACAGAGAACAATATAGTGTGAATCTCCCATTACAGTTTATTTGTTCTTGTAACTAACTGGTTCATACATGTCTATACTCTTTCGTCCAGTAGCGCCAAGTGTATCAAGTAGGTGTATGTGTGCGTGAATCTAACATTGCAGTTTACTTTTGTGGGTTGTGACTTACTGGTTCATGCGTGTCTAATTTCTTTTGTTTTATTATTTAACTAACAAATAAAAAATATAATAAATAAAGTAAACTTGTCACACTCAAATTTACTTGTCTCGCGCAGATAATCGTATAACCCACAAAAATGTAGCGGCAACAGTTGAATAAGCAAAACGCTACTTGGTGAACAAAACAGCGAGAACTAAAATAGTACTCATATCCCATTAATAGTAAAAAAATGTATGTTCAATTCGTGTGGTGTTGCCGATTACCCACACGAGCAAATGAGTGCACTCACTTCGTTCGTGCGCTCAACTTTGCTCTTGTGGGCAATCGACAACTTACTGCACTAGTTGTACAATATACTATTGTTGCATTAAAATTTATTCACGTAAATTTATATTTTTATAGAATCTTTAAAAGAGTTTATAAGTTTCAAAATTAGTGAACAAACTGCGTTACTTTAGCGTTCTTTACTTAATGAGAAAAAAAGCATGCAGTATGATTTAAAAAAATATGTAGACGAAATAAAAAATAAATTAATAGCCAACAAAGCAGATACAGATCCTCGACAAAGTGCTCAAAGTGCGATCGAAACCCTAAATATGGAACTTTCATAAAAAAATCTTGAGGACTTTCAAAAGTATGATGCTGACCTAAAAAACACAAAATCTAAAAAAGAGGCATTGATAAATATTATACACATTATTATTATACTTCATTACTATACTAACTTTGAAAATGAATTTGCATTCATTAAATATTATAATTTAGCTAACTTAATTAAATATTATCATTTTTAGCTTACATTCTTCCAGGTCAAAATTTTTGGAGAAAAAACAGATAAAGGATGCATCAGTAAAATGTCAACTGCATTGATGACGAAAAATATTGATAAAGAATATTCTGGAACTGGCGAAAAATCAAAAGGCGTTGGAAAGCTTAATTTCAGTGCAACAGAAACATTTAAGTGGATGGAAGGTATGACAAATAATATTTATACTGATACTTCAGTAACGATTTTTATATAATTGCGTTTTTTAGCTCATTAAATTATTTTTTCTTTGTTTTTATTATTGTAGTTGTAGTGAAAGAAAAAATTGGTGATTGTGACGATTGTAAAAATTTTGCTGGAAAAGTTGGGCGGTGGTTGTCAGGACAAGGAGACCGAGAACATGGTCGAAAAGAAAGATCCGTGTCTTTATAATATACAATATTACATACTTTAAAATCATTAATCAATTACAAACTTTAAGAATATTAATAAATTATAAACTTTAAAAAATAAATAAAAAGTGTAAGTAATTAATTACAATAATTATTATCATTCCAGCGATCAGCCATTGAAGGGCCAACGATTCAAATGATAATCGGTATACAACAGCTGGCCATTAATAGGCTGACAGTTAGAATAATGTCTGGTCTATTTCTGTTTGCCATCAATGGGCCGATAGTTAAAATAATGACTGGCCAATTGCTGTGTGCCATCAATTGGCCGACATTATCATTCCGGCCATAAGCCGTTTATCGGCCAATAAAAATTGCCGTTGCTGAGCCATTAATCAACATTCTTGGCCCGATCTAGGGCTGGTTTCCAAATTTTGTATGGGTATAGACTATAGACAATTGAGTTTTTATGTCTTTTTATTTAATAATTAAGCTATTAAGTGATATTTATAGAAAACTTTGATTATGCAATCTAAATATCTTTAAGAATACCGACAAAAGATACACTAATAGAAAATTTATATTGACTCAAGAAGTATTCTCTTGAACCAAGAATTTATTTCGGAAGAAAGTCAATTATCTTGCTTCGAGAAATTCTTGTCTTGATTTAGAATTTTTTTTTGACTGTAAAAACTTTACATCTTCGATGGATAACTCTTGTGTGTTGAGAGTTTAGAGATCAGTGGCGTGGATGTTTGCATGCGTGCTAGTCTTGGGCCTAGTCGGTCACTAATGAGAGCGCTCAATTTAGTTCATGATCCAATGGCGAACTAGTTCGCTCTATTAGTTCATTAGTTCTTTTTTTGAAATAATTTAGTAAAAACAATAAATAAAGAAAAGAATATATTTACGATTATTGCAAGTTCTGTTTACTTTTATTTAAAATGTACAAAGTATTAGATAATAAGTTCATACGTCTATTTATGTAACATAAGATTTTTTATTTAAATTATAATGGAAAATTAAGATAAGTTATATTAATAATTAGTCAACAACTAGTCTCGTTCTTAGTATAATACGGAATCATATTAGAAAACTTAGAAAGTACGAATTTTTACAATTAAAGTTGACATTTATTTCATAGCAAATAAAATCTTTCACTTAAATAAAAATGAAAAAATAAAATAATTTATATTAATAATTAGTCAACAACTAGTCTCGTTTCGATTATAATACGTTGTTATGTCCGCCGCTTAATTTTTAATTATTTATCCGGGATTTCTCCCTTTGGTAGCGATAGTAATTTAGGACAAGCGGGTTGGAGGGTGCGGACAACAATAAAGAATACGAGGAAGAAATTATCTTCCTATAATTTATTATTTATAGTGGATCTTTTCGAAAATTAAGAACCCGAACGTCTTCAAAGAGACTGGTGCTCTTGTTTAAGCCAAAGTATTTTATGATGATAGAAAAATAGTTCTTTCACCTACCTATCGATGTCAATTCTTCTAGTGCGGCAGCTACTATCCCTCCAGGACTAAACAGCTCACTCGACCTTCCTGAGGGTTGGTAGAATGGGTGCGGCTGGGTTGGTAGGATGATATCTTATGTACTACTTTCGAATGAAACCGCAAGGTTGGAGTGATGAACTTGATCTTTTATTAATTATTTCAAATTACAACGTCTTAACTGAACGTCACTTGTTCACTCTAGTTTTTCACAATTTTATAATTAATTTATTTTATAGGATTATTTATCCTTAACTGATATTTTTATTAAGATTTTAATATATATTTAATGCGTCCTTTTTCACACCCGAAAAGTAGTTTTATGCGCAAATTAACTCGGCACGAGATGGAATCACAAATTCACGTGATTTGCGTCACTGGTTCGATCGTACCGGATGGTTTTTAAAATCCGACAAATATTGTACTAGACGAACGATTACTACAGTTGCGTCAGATCGAATTTTAGATCAATATTTGAGGCTTTTTAATATAAAATTTAAATCCCTTACTGACTTTTCGACGCCTAGGGCGGATTCCTGCAGTAAGGTTAATAGAATTTAGCAATCTTTGACTATTTCTTATTGACTTTTCGACGCAGATGCGGATTCCTGCAATAAGAATTAGCCTAGATTATTTAAGAAGTGCCCTATTGACTTTTCAACGCATATGCGGATTCCTGCAATAGGGTTTAAGTTAAAAATTATTAAAAATCCTCTTATTGACTTTTCAACGCGTAGGGCGGATTCCTGCAATAAGAGTGCACGAAATTTCGACGTTCGAATATTCGCGGACCGTAAGTTTTAAGAACCGACTAGCCCTGAGCTATGGGTGCTCAGGCTTTTTATAAACTTTGGTTGGTGATTTGATGGGGAATTTATAATCATTGTCATTGGTGGAAAGTGACGACAGTTTATTATTTATTCGTTAAACTTATTGCAGGTGTCTTTCCACTATTCTTTGCCGCATAAAAAGGTGAAAAAGTTGACGCTGCGTTTTCGCGCGCTTTGCAAAGAGGAGCTCAGAAATAATTATTTTAAATAATTATTGAAATAAAAAAAAATTTCTTTGGACATAACAACGTAATCATATTACAATACTTAAAAAGTGCGAATTTTTACAACAAAAGTTCTCACTTCTATTTATGGCACATAAAATCTGTTATACAAATAATACTAAGAAAATAAAAAAACAAAATAATTTATATTAATAATTAAATAAAAACCCGACTTGTTCATAGTATCAGATTAAAAATATCACGATAGTCATTACACGTTAGGAACTTTAAAGACTATTTTCTACATATTACTATGTAAAAATAAGAGTGTCGAAACTTTATTCGGTTTCGATAATTGGCGGCGTTGAGTAATGATTTATCCTGCCCCTGAGAAAACTCGTTCACAAGGAACAGATGTTGCGACGATACAAAATCTTCTTAGAATATATGCATACAAGTGAGGGTATGTATTAGACTATCTCAAATTAAGGAACTATTTTTTTTTTTTTTTTGAAGAACTTTGAAAAATTAAAAGGGTATCTTAAAATATGGAGACAGTTAAAATTTGAGCTCTTAATATTGATATTTAGTGGTGGCTGTTGATAATTATCGATTTTTCATTTAGTAACATGGTAAAAAATACATAACTTCCGAAAAAATCAAGATATAAATAATTTTTTCACACATTTTGTAGCAAATTTACTGATCTATGTTACGTCCTCGTCACCCTTCAACACCTTTTTCAAATAAACCTACCAAAATTATCATTATTATTCTGGGAAATGCCCAGCATGAACAACTCATACGGACCATCCCCGTATGATACTTTCACAAAACTTATATCTCAGAGAAAAATGTAAGTTTAAGTTAATAATTATATATATATATATATATATATGATTCGAAAAGTGTACACATATGTATTTATATTTATATATGCGTACATAAGAGATACATATATATATATATATATATATATATGTATGGATATATATATATATATATATTTATATATAACTTTTATTATTATTAAGAAAATGTATAATATCGTTTAAATATAAATAACTACGACATACATAGAAATATATATTAAGAAGATAAACAGGTCTATAGGAATTTTCTACCAATAAATAAATAAAGTTAAAACAAACATTTATATCTGTACATATACAGATGACATATGTACATATGCGTACATATACAATATTATGTATATGTACTTATAGAAATATATGTGTAGGTATAAATGCAACAAAAATATCTAAAAATTAGTTCCAAAATTAATTATTGATATGAACATACATATTAAATTTAATAGAGAGATACCGCATGTATGACATACATACACAAAACATTTAAAATGCAGCATGCATAAACATAATTTAATTAATTATAATACTTATAATAACAATTTCTAAATACACCATCTTTGTACGAAAGAGAGCATACGAGTAGGCGAAACAAAACATGAGTGGGCGTTAGGAATACCATACGGTAACCTGAGTACCGGGCGGAGTAAAACAATAAGAGCAAGGCCCAAGAATAATGAAAAGAAACGCCCGCAGCCAGAGTAACCGACCAACTTACTCTTGCTGCTATCCTAATACTAAAAACCAAGAAAAGACAGTTCAGAGGGCTGTAAAACCCTCAAATTTGAAAGTAAATTTACCAAATAGTAAATTTGATTATTACCTAGTATTTATTATATTTTGGCTTTGAAATATTTAAAAATTATCTATAACTTTAAATAATTTTTTTTTTTTAACTTCCCGCTAAGAAAATTGTAAATTTTCAAAAATTCGGGAAGTTATTGGTTTCGGTCCGATTTACGAAAATCGAATTTCCATCAGATGTCGACGTTTCGAGGTCCTAGGAAGCTATCCTGACTAATTTCACGATGATGTCCGAGTGTATGTATGTATGTAAATATTCATAACTCTTGAACGGATGAACCGATTTTGATCGTTGAGGTGTCATTCGACGCGGCTTGTTAATGTCTTGAGGCCGTAAAAATTTGAACTTAATCAGTAGGGTGCGTTCAGAGATATTTCAAAAATAAAATTTTTCCGAAAATGTTTTATTTGGATAACTTTTAATTTGCTTGATGGATTGATTCCAAAATCTAATCAGCTCTAAAACTCTATAAGCCGCGTCGAATGCCACCTTAACCATCAAAATCGGTTCATTCGTTCAAGAGAAACCGTTGACGAAAGAATTCAAAAAAAATTTTTTCCTTGGTTTTTTTGAAATTTCTCAAAAACGGCTAAATAAATCAATTTCAAAATTTGATCAGCTTCAGAACTTGATAAAACGCGTCGATTGCCACCTCAACCATCAAAATCGGTTAATTCGTTCGCGAGATATCGTGGGAGAAGGAAATGCTAAAAAATGGTTTTTTACAAAACAATGACATACAAAAGTATTTGCGAGCTCGAAGAGCTCGAAAATGTATTCACAATAATGTTTTCGAGCTCAACGAGCTCGAAAACAGCGGGAAGTTTTGGGGCTGGCCCGCAGGGTCAACTGACAGACCGATTTTTTTTTTTTTTTTTTTTTTTATTTAGAGATTTAGGTCGCTTCAACATCAAGGTCATTAGCGACCGCCATTTACATAATTAATATAAAGAATATAAAGAATATAAATAATATAAATATGGATAAATGTTACATTATACAATTTGTTTAATATCTAGTTTCCCTTGCATTATACAAATTTATAGTAGTTTAAATCAAATTTATTAATTTTGTTACTTTCAAAAACGATTTAACTTTGTTGAATCCACTAATACTATTTAGGTTTTCATGTAGAGTATCTGGAATATCCAATCTTCTACGCTGTAGTTCTAATTTTGTGCATTCTACTACCCAATGATATATAGATGCCAACTTTATACGACAGAATTGGCATCTCGCCGGTGTTGATTTTTCGAATATATATTTATGCGTATAGTTAGTATGACCAATTCTCAATCGAGTTAATAAACATTGGTCCTCCCTTTTGTATGGGTGAGGTGTCAGTTGCCATATATTGTCTCTACACGCGAATATTTTGGATGGACTAGAACTCAGCCATTCAGCGTTCCAATATGTATCTCTGTTTATGCGTGTTAAGTTATTAAGGTCATTGTGCGGAACTTTTATGTTTGTGTTTAGAGGAGATAGTGCAGCCATTTTAGCTAATTGGTCAGCTCTTTCGTTACCAGCGATTCCTATATGAGAAGGTATCCAGGCTAGGATGAGGTCCTTGTTTTTATTATAGCTCATCCATAAGGCTTCTTGTATCTTCATTATCAATGGATTCTTTGAGTTTGGGTTGTCTATTGCTTCTAATGCTGACTTGGAGTCACTCAGTACGATTCCCTTATTCTGATCTGAGCATATGAATTGTTGGATAGCTTGTTCGATAGCGTATGCTTCACATGAGAAGGAGGAATATGCGTTAGGCAGTCTCCATAATTTTTCCTGGCTGTTACTTATTAACGCACATCCTTTATTCAGTGGGTTTGATGAACCATCCGTGTACATCTTTACATAATTAGGGTATTTGGAGATCATCTCGTTAAATAAACCTATATAGGTGTTATCTGAGGTATTTTCTTTTCCTGTTGCCAAGGTTAATATATGCCAGTCAATTTTAATAGCTAGAGTTGACCAAGGTGGGAAGCTTGGGATGATTCTATCAAGTGGTACATACGATTGTATATTCAGTTGGTCTTTATATTTTTTAACTCTAATTTTGAGGGGCTTAGGAAGTGATTGTTGCTTTGTCATAAGATCCCATGTAGCCTTATCCATATCATTCCAGGGTTTGTTGTTATTCTTGTTGCTATAATTTATTGCCAAGGTCCAACGGTGTATTTCTAAGGGGATTTCATTCGCTTCTGCTAGTATACTATTGGTCGGGCTAGTTTTAAATGCTCCAATGGCAAGCCGTAGGGATGTTATTTGTATTGCATTTAGAGTATTGAGTATTTGACTATTGGCCGACATATAAAATATAGCTGCATAATCTAATTTTGGTTTTATTATAGCTTTATAGGTATTTATCAGAATTTTACGGTCCGCTCCCCATTTAATAGATGCCAAGGTCTTGATAATATTAATTCTACGTTTGCAGTCATTTTTTAATTCCTTGATATGATTATTCCATTTTAATCTCGAATCAAACGTTAGACCCAGAATTTTTATAGAATCTACCTTTCTTATAGTATCTTTACCAAGATATAAGTCAGAAAGTGCCGAACTGATTTTATTTGATCGAGTGAATATCATAAATTCTGTTTTAGTAGGTGAGAATTTGAATCCTGAAGTTTCACACCATTTTATTAAACTATTCAGAGAGTCTTGAATAATCTCGGTACAAGTCTGGATGTTTTTCCCTTTGACCATCACCACCCCATCATCAGCAAACCAAGCACCTATGGCAGGGCGACTGATGCAACTGACAATATCATTAATCGCTAACAAGAATAGGACTACTGCAAGGACTGTGCCTTGAGGGAGACCATTTTCCAGGTTGAATTGATTGGATAAGAACTGCCCGATTCTCACTCTTATTGACCTGTTATCTAAAAAGTTAGTAATAAAGGCTATAATATGACCTTTCAGGCCTATTTTAATTAGTATAGTGATGATTCTATGTTTCCAGGTAGATTCATAAGCCTTCTCTATATCCAGGCTTACTAATATAACATGTTCCTTTTCGGCTAGCGCTTGGCAGATAACTTTTTCCAGCATTGCTAAGTGGTCATAGGTGGATCTGCACTGTCTAAAACCACTTTGGTACGGCGACAATATATTATTATTTTCGAGAAACCATTTTAATCTATAACTAACCATTTTTTCCATAATTTTCCCTATTATGCATGTTAAAGCAATAGGTCTATAGTTGGTAGGGATTGTTTTATCTTTATTTGGTTTGGCAATAGGTATCACTATAGAGCACTTCCATATTTCCGGGAAGGAGCTTGCTGACCATATTTTGTTATATAATGATAATAGGAGATGCTTACAGTTAGGTGACAATTCTTTAACTAGAGCTAATGGAATTTCATCTGGTCCAGGGCTGTTAGATTTACAAGTTGCCAGGGCTCTCATAAGTTCGTCCATCGTGAATTCCTGATTTAGATGATTTAGATCCGAGCTATCATAGACCTCCGTTGTAGGTAATATAGGATTTTCCCTTTCTGTTTTCCTTTTATATTCAATGAATTCTTTGGAATATTTATCGTCACTTGAGTTATGCGTAAAAGTTTCTGCAAGCAAGTTAGCCATGTCAGATTGAGAACTGATCACTTTATTTTCTCTATTTGACAGAGTAGATGTGAGGTATGATGATTTTGGAGCTTGAATGCGTCTAATAGTGTTCCAAACGTGTGTAGTTGGTGCTTGAGGATTTAGGGATTTTATAAATTTTTCCCATGCTAAGGATTTACTTTTTTTTAGTGTGTTTCGGGCCTTGGCTCTCAGTTTTTTATAATTTATCTTGAGCTCCTGTGAACGTGTCCTACGATATAGGTAGAAGGCGTGCTTGGCTGCTTTTACGTCATGTTCACATTCGGTATTCCACCAGGGCATCTTTCTTTTCCTATTTTTATTAGTGGACGATGGAATCGATTGGTTAGCTGCAAATTTCATCCTACTCGTAAATTCATCTAGGAAAGATAATCCATTTGAGTCCGTGCATAATAATTCCTTGATTGGTGTGATGTTTTCATCCATTAAATACGCATAGTACTCCCAATCTGCCCTCTTTAAATTCCAAGAATGCTGACGTATAGTGACGTCATTATTATCAGTAATATTTATGTTATTATGGATGTTTATGAGCACTGGAAAGTGGTCGCTGTCGTTAGGGTCATCTTCTGCATCCCAACTAAATCGATGAGCAATGCTAGGTGAGCATAGACTTAGGTCTATGATGCTTGTTTGGCCAGTAGCTGTGCAGAAGTATGTAGGTTTGTTTTCATTCAAAATAATAAGATCATTGTTCTCTATAACTTTTTCGATTAGCTTTCCTCTATTATTGGTAATTTTCGAGTGCCATATCTGATTGTGGCAGTTGAAGTCTCCATTTAGCATGAAGGGCACCGGTAGTTGTTCAATTAAATTGTCTAGCATGTCTGTATTATCCATTCTTAATGAGTTGGGTATGTATAAGCTACATATTGTTACTTCGAAGGGTATTTTAACTTTAACAGCTACCGCTTCCAGTGGGGTAATTAAATTTATATTGGTAGCTTTAACATCATCTCTTATATATATGGCTACCCCGCCACTCGCCTGTACTATATTAGTTCTATTTTTGTGAAAACAATTATAGTGTTTGATCTTTTCTGCATGTTTATTTTTAAAATTAGTTTCTTGAAAGCTAAATATGGCTGGATTATATTTTTGTTTGAGTAACTGTATTCGTTCACGACGGGGGGAGAAGCCGTTTAAATTCCACTGAATGATGAGCATTTTTACAATCAAATTTTTAAAGATTATCATCACTTTCTGAATAGCTAGAGAGTGAGTCTGTAAGACTGTCGTCCAGGCAGTTATTTTCAATTATGTTTTTTATTCTAGTGAATCTATTTTTCATTCTTCGTGTGGTAAGATAAGGGTATAATTCCTTGAGTGATAGTGCCAGGTACGCACTATCTTCTGTAAATTCCGCCACAAGTTGCCCGATATTTCTACTACCATATGTTCTCTCGATGAAGTTCTTAAATTCCAAATATTTAAATTTGTATCGAGTAGGATTTGTTTCGATTATTTTTCTTAGCGGTTCCAAGTCATTATCTTGGCTTATTTTTACCTGATTGACATCTTTCTTTAATTTTTTCTTTTCCCGTTTAGATTTGATGACCTCAGTTGGCGGCTTAAAGTTAGTTTGATTCGTTTCCATATCCCTATTTGTGGTTTTCGGGAAATCGTCCGATGATGTCATGGTTGACTCAGACAAGGGTCTTTTATTATTAGTAGCATTATCTACTACCTTCGTCGGATTAACATTCTCTGTGCCTGCTATGTTGGTTTCCTGGGATTGAAGACTATATTGTTCATTAGCAGCAATATAGTTACCTACATTTGTGTCCATAGTTTTCTTAGGGTTATCAGTCTTGGTATGATTTTCTGTGTTTTCAGGGCACACCCTCGCTAGGTGGCCTTCTTTTTTACATAGGAAGCACGTTAATGTATCTGGTGAAAAATAGATCCAGTAGTTTGTGTTATCATAGGTGATCTGCTCATGATCTGGGACTTTTTCCGAATCATCAGATGCTATATATACTTGCCGACGAAAGCTGAGAATGTGAGTGAAACCTTTATCGTTGATTCCAGCTCTTAAGAATGTTATTGGTGACAACAGTTTGACTCCCCGTTTATTGAGTATATCTACCAAGAATGCATGGGGTACAAACGGTGGGACGTTGGAAATAATAATACGTTTATTTTGAGATATTAGATGTCGCATTTTCAGAGGTGTTTCGTTTACCATTACTATTTTATGAACTTCCACTAGCTTTTGCGCGATTTCTTTAGTTGACACGTATATACAAATTCGATTATTTGACATACGTGAGACGAATCTAATAGCAGTCGGTGTCACTAAATCAGCGATAGCCATGACGTAATCCTTGATCGATACACCCTCAATACCATCTAATACGATAGCTTGATCTTTTGTAGGGAATGATTCTGATTGTGCAGCACTTACGTAACTAGTCGGTTTGGTGGGACTCATTTTTTAATTAAAGAATGGGGCTTCTGTAGTCAGAAGGGCACCCAAACTTTGTTTGTTGAAAATTTATAGCCAATTGCCAAATACGAGTGAGTCTTGCTTTATAAATTCTTGAAGATTATCCTTGCACTTAACTATACCGTATAATCACTTTATACACTAAGCGCTTTAATCACACGCGTCCGATCAGTTCGACTGTTCGAACACGACTGACTGTTTATTTATTTTCATTTTTATATAGTGGAAACCTAAACATGCAAACATGCAAATAACCTTCTCAATAAGACAATTTATAGATAAATTGAGAAAAATATAGATAGCCCGAACTGGGAATCGAACCCAGACCAATTCGGTAACGCGCCGAGTGCTCTACCTAATTATTTAAATAATTTATTCATTAATAAATTTATCAGATGACGACAGCATCTCAGATTTGTTTAAATAAATATGATTGCTTATAAAGCATATCGTATTTATTTAAATAAATAAAGATTCCGGTATTCCATCTCCGGTAACGCCGGAAGAGCCGGATCATTGATAAAGTTTTTGATGATTAAACGATAACTATGGGAGAGCGTTTCTGCGTCTTTTCTCATAGCCCCTACCATGGGGGCCCATCTAAGATTACAATGTAGAAAGAAAGTCACTGCAGCCGCTAATTTTAATCAGTTCGTTTTTACATTTCGTTACTGCCGGGTGCGACCCCGCTTTGAGTTTTTCTTACAGAGTACAGTTTCGGGTGTGATCCCGCTTTCATTTCAGTTTTTATCTTACGAATATTATTTCAAGGATTTCAATTGTTAATTTTTACGAGTATTTCAAGGATTTCAAATTTTCATTGGGAGATTTCAAATTACGGATTTCAAGGGTCCACGGATTATTTCAAGGATATATCAAATTGCAGTCAAAATTTTCAATAAGTTCGGTTAACATCAAAATTAAAAATCATTTCTTTTCCCTTCGTTAAACGCTAAAAGGGTGCAGTGATTTTCTTTTCTTTTTTTACTTGTGTTGTGAATATATGGGCAATTAAAACAAATAAATTAAAATATTACTCGAGAGATATCTATAAAAATTTGGTAATTTTAAAACAAGTGTGTGAAATTTAAAGTTTAGAATTTCTTTTCAGTTTTACCACAATAACAGGTAACGATTTTATTTGGTTTACGAAAGTATGCTCTCTTTCCCTTTTATATAATAACAAAACACAGAATTTGTGAACAATTTGTGAAACAATTATTTTTCTTTTTCTTCTAGAACTTTAAATAATTTTTATGAATAAATTTAATAAATAGACTTTGCATGTCAATTTTTAAACAAACCTTCCACACGGACAATAACCATTAATTTAATCAAACAAAATTAACATTAATTTCTAAATAATAAAATCTAATAAAATTTGAGGTTTCGTTAGTTAATTCAACTTAGTTGAGTTATCCGACGGACAAAAATCGGAGGTTATTAGATTGAGAGAAAATATCATTATTGTTATTTGTTTAATTCAGAATCGTCGTTGGAGAAATATTGTATTAAAACATAAACATTTCCTATAGAAATTTTGTTTCACATTAAGGAGTTTCATAATCATTATTTTATTTCGACGAATCAGTATTTTGTTTTTTTTTTTGATAATTCAGTTAACTTACAAGAAAAATGTCAAATATAAAAATTCTCGTTTTACTGAAGTTGTTCTTTAAATTCTATCCAATTTAATGCAGTTAAATTTAATTCAAACTTGTTTATAAAACTTTCTTTTTTTTTTCATTTAAATCTATCCAAAATATATTAAATAAAATTTCTTTTATTAATATTATTTTCGAGGTCATTAACATTTTGAGCTTCCCTCAAAGGATTCAATTTAGACAAGAATATATAATTTATTTAAGTTATTTTCTCTGTTTACAAATTTTATTTGAGAGCTTTCAATTCATTGTAATCGGTTGGTAATATTTAAATTATAATTTTCTTTTCCCTATGATTATTGACATGTTTTCCGAAAGTTTAATAAAAAAAAAGGTTTCTACCCTTTTATTTGATTAGGAAACATATCAATTAGATTATAATTGGAAATCTATTATATTTGAAATCCTACTCGAAACTCAGAGATTCGCTTACTGATTAAAATATTTATAAAACAAAGTTTGCACTCAAAGTCTAGTTTTCTTGTCAGTTCATATTTGTTTTTTTTTTTTTTTTTTTTGTCTTTCAAGGTAAAATCAATCCCACTCAACCCACCTGTACCTGATACTCAAACCTTGTTTTCCACCCATTCCTATTACCAAAGAAAATAGCTATCCCAAAATTCCCAAAAGGATACACGATGATGATGGATAGCAACAAGAGATCGACCCGGGTTGGTCAATGATCATTTCGTTGATTCGCTGAGTATATCCAAAAATTCCTGTAAATCCACTACCTCCCTCTTATCTATAAGACACTAAGCATAAAGGATTACAATCATTCAAATCAAGTAGAACATTTAACTATTTTCCTTTGTTTCGTATTACGAGTCAGTGAGTGAATTCTGCGTCACGAAGTCAGGAGCAGACTGATTACTTTATCTTCTTCTTCTAATTACTATTATTATTTCTGAGAGCGTCTTTCGAGACAAAATATCGTTATAAAAATGTTTTCGAACAGAGTCAATGGCGCCGAAATTACACCGGCCTAAGGGCTCTGATCTAAAACCCAAATATTGTGAGTGTGACTCCTGTACGGAATATGACAGGTTGTGTTCTGGTGAACGTTACCACCAACCACTAATCAGACCTAACTTGTCCTTCGTAAGGAGTGTCACTTCACTCTCAAAAACCTTTAAGGTCAAGAAACTTCAATATAAACTGTTCCCGATCACTGAGGTCGAGAGGCCTATACCTCTCATCTACATCGGCGACGCAGATCCAAGGTTCAACTTTTACGCGGATAAATTCCTGTCCGGACCTTCCCAGTTGGAGCCGTACAAGGGGGTTCCTGACGACCACGTGGAACTGATAGTTTTGGAATAATAGTAAGAGGAAAAGGTACCCTTCTTAAAATCGGTCCCCTTTTTCCACCAACGTAAGTAAAAATAAAATTTTTGAATTATTTTCAAGATCAGGGATTATTCCTGGGAATCTGTAGATTCCTAAAATATAAAATCTCTTTTCCCCATTGTCTCAATTACCACCGGGACGTAACATCTACAAAAACGGTCTTTTATGACTTTTGCATAAATTCAACCATTCACAAGATATCCGACGTCAAAGTTTGATACAATTCGAAGAACTTGTTTTCGCTCCTTCTGAATTTCATACCATGTCAACTAATGAGAATTCAGAAATTTTCAATACCGTTTTTTGTAGGAAATTGAATGCACTACAAAAGAAATATCTTATTATTTTTTAATAAATCCATCTGTTCAAAAGTTATTGGAGCTTAAAGTAAAGTTAGAGTAAATTTCGAGATCTTTTTACTTTTCCGGTGAAACTATCGGACTTATCATAAAATGTCATAGAATCTTTTTTGTAGACAATTTTATTTCCTACAAATTGTCTCAAAAAAATTTTTTTCAAATTCTGCACTCTAGTTATTTCCATTTTAATGCCAAGCTCTTAAAATCGATCAGAGCACTATTTTTTTAGGAGCTTGGCATTGAAATTGAAATAACTAGAAGAGAATGCAGAATTTGAAAAAATTTTTTTAAAGATAATTTGTAGGAAATAAAATTGTCTACAAAAAAGATTCTTTGACATTTTAAGATAAGTCCGATAGTTTCGCCGGAAAAGTAAAAAGATCGCGAAATTTTACTCTAACTTGAGTTTAAGCTCCAATAACTTTTGAACAGATGGATTTATCAAAAAATAATAAGATTTTTTGTAGATCAGTAAATTTGCTACAAAATATTTACGAAAAGATTTTATGTATCTTGATTTTTTCGGAAGTTATGTATTTTTTACCATGTTACTAAATGAAAAATCGATAATTATCAACAGCCACCACTAAATATCAATATTAAGAGTTCAAGTTTTAACTGTCTCCATATTTTAAGATACCCTTTTGATTTTTCCAAGTTCTTCAAAAAAAAAAAAAAATAGTTGCTTAATTTGAGACAGTCTAGTATGTATGACGTCGTTCGCGCCACCACTGCAGAGGATCCATCTTACGATCTAAGTACTCCTCATTCAAATACTTATCAATTTCACGAATACCAGCCACAGATTTGTTTTCAGGTCTTGTTATCCTACTTGTTTCATTATCATTTTCATCCCATATGCTCACACAATTTTTTTTATTTCCATTTTCATCTACTGATGATACCGGCACAAGAGCAGTTGTTGTGTTTGAAGAATTTTCTCGATTATTATATTGCAATGACTGCAATGGTGTTTTAGTGACTTTATTTTTAAGACCTTCGATTGCGCGCCCACGATAGTCTTGATTTTTCAATGATCTTGCTTTAAATCTAGGATCCAAAATTGTACTTTCAGCATATAGAATATTATTTTCCAAATTTTTAAATCGAATCTCCATACCTTTTTTCAAGGCTAATTGCACTGAAATAATTTTTTTGATTCTGGGAAAAATATTTTCTCAAGAAATCTTGAATCAAATTGTTAAATACTATAACATTAGATGAGGTTACATTTTTTTTGGCGCTTATTTCAATTGTTACTTCATAAAATGGCTCAAGTAAAGGTAAAACTTCCTCTATGACCTCCCAGTCTTCTTGCTTTCTATTAAAATCGGGACGTAATAGAGCAATCGTGGTAATCACAGCATCCTTCACCTGTATTATTCGCTGAAGCATGTCATAAGTCGAGTTCCAGCGTGTTGGGACGTCTTGCTTCAATTTTAGAACGGGTAAATTTAGTTGTTTTTGCGTGGTGGCTAATTTGTTTTATACTTGGGTACTTCGGTTAAAGTATTCAACAATACTTTTAACTTGCACTAAAACATCAGATATTTCTTTACACGGAAAAAAATAGATAGGAATGATTACTGTGCTACACAGGAATGATCGTAAAGTATGTAAAAACTAACCTTAGCACATTACTAGTTCTCGTTATAATAGGAATGGGTCGTTTTTACATACGACTGAGTATGATCTAACATAGCAACCATTACTATGTTACACATTATGCCGAAAACATGACTGGTTATCGTGTTCACAGTCACTGTTCGCTTCCTAGATAATACAGATTCCTTTCAGCGGTCGATGTGTTACTATATAAAATAGGTATAGGTCCTGTGTGGAGATGCGAAAGACTCCCCGGTCAAATGCGTCCCATTGTCGTTCAGCATAGTAACCATTTCTGTGCTGGACAAGAACTGTTGCTGTCAGTCACATGTCTGAGTGCTGTTTATAAAATTAGTTCCTGCTAATTATAACCTTTAAAGAATAAACCGTTGGTTGTGTTATGTACTTTACATATGTGAAATAATTTTTTGTCGTTCAACACAGGAAAGTAAGTAATTCATTATTAATTAAATTTTGTATGTCTTAAAAAAAAAATATATTTTGTTATGTCCGACTATTACTTAATTTAATATTTGGTTGCGTGGATTCGGCGTTCGGACTAACCAATGCAATTTTCGACTCAAATTTTTAGTTCGAGCCTTATTTTATTTTTAGGAACACGTTTCGATGCGGATCTCCTTTTAATTCTAGTTATAACTAAATAGAAGTATCTTTCTATTTATATGTGTATATTATATGTTAAACGATACATACGATTATAAAATTATGACTTCCTTATTTCCTCCTAAGTTGAGGCTGATTGAAATTTTGTTAACGAGTTTAAAAGATAGAATAGCCACTTATAAACTTCTTACCTTTACGTTGATAATTCTTCTTCGATTTATTTTCTTTTCCCTGGGGGACTCCTTCGCTGTGGACCCTTAGACCCTTGAAGTGTGTTCCTTGGACTGGTTGACGGTCTCTCTCTCTCTCGTGCAAGCGATGTTCAAGCGAGGAGGGGTTGTTAATATTAACTAACTTATTTTTAATGAATACTACACAAAAACTGTTTTCACTTTGGTTTTCTTTTATTTTAATTTAGAAACTTTAAATTTTAGAGATGATAAAATTCCGTTAATTTTCCTTAATCGAAATTAGAGATGATACTCTTTAAAGGCTTTTATCTTTATTTTTGAACATTGGTTACACTTTTGTATACACTGGTATTTTCTTATTCTCTATGTTTTTAATTTTATGCTTTAACGGAACAAAATTCCTTTAATTTTCCTAAACGGAATTAGAGATGATACTTTTTTAAAGGATTGGACTTTTATTTTTGAACATGTATTCACTTTTAGTTACAATATTTATTATTTCAATTTAATTACACTGAACGATGCTATTAAGCACTTGACTACTAACTCACAACCGATAACACTATTATTTATTGAAATTTTCTTTTTCTTTGTATTATAACTTTTTCTTCGCTGTGTGATTTTATTTTTGCTTTCTTTGAGCTGTATATTTTAATATATATTTTCTTCACTGCTATAACTTTTCTTTTCTATATTTGTTATGAATATATAGTATATATATTTATTTAATTGGTTTAATAATTTCATTTCCCGAATTATTTTAGAAGTTGTGTAAGAATACTGCTGTACCTAAATTGCGACTCTTCGCTGAAACTAATCAACTGATAACCGAAAAGCAAACCGGTGCTCGGTAGAGTGATTTTGGTCTTCAGAATTTTTAACGCTGCAATTATGGGGGTCCGAGTTTGGAAAAGAGGGGGTTTTCTGGTGAGGTGCATCGTATAAGATGGCCCGTTTACGCGAATCAATTTAAGTCAATGCTAGTTGTGGGTGTTACCACGCATTAGAATAATTGTTGTAAAAAGTAAGTGGGGAACTTAAGAAGGATAAGGGGATGAAAGACAGAAGAAAGAAATCTGGTATGACGTTCTGTATCGCTCAATTGAACCCATCCTGGTTTCTCTTATGAAAAAATGGAATATTTATTCCTTAGGAACGTTCAACATGAGTTCGAAAAAGTTTGCGAAGTCGGACATAACAATTTTCATTTTAAATTATATTATTGTGTAATTCTATTAAACATGAAAATATTATGGTTCATTTGCTTACACTTATATCATCCATAAATAAGGTTATAGTATATTTTATTAACGTTGTTAGAATCTTTCTCATCTATTTATAACTTTACATGCTGTGTCGTGAACATTAATATTTTTAACAGTAATCTTTGCTTTCAATAAAAATACGTACATGTAACAGCAATTAATATTATTATTGTCTAAACAATAACAGAGCTTTGTTAGAATTTTGTACATGTCTTTGTTGTAATTTTGTAAATGTGTTTTTTATTTTTTTATAGTGTCAGCATGAATATTTATAACGAAAACCCCGATTTATTAGTTACAGATCAAATTGAATCTACTATCAATAATACTCTCACACATTGTTCTGTGCCATCATTGTCAGTAGCGTCACTAGACTCTGATCATTCTGTTATTGGCGACTCGACTAATTCAAATCTTAAGATTATTCGTTCTCATGCTGACAGCTCCATTAATAATAGCTCAGTAATCTATCAGAACGAAAGACAAGAGCTTGAATTGTTATTGCTACTATCATTTGATGGGATTCTAGCTTTGAACTCATTTAAATCTAATCAAA
The DNA here is from genome assembly GCF_029852145.1 of Microplitis mediator. Classification (NCBI taxonomy): domain Eukaryota; kingdom Metazoa; phylum Arthropoda; class Insecta; order Hymenoptera; family Braconidae; genus Microplitis; species Microplitis mediator. Next base: position 19,160,030 of record NC_079969.1, read on the forward strand.
AAGTCCCTGATGCTTATATGAATAATGTAATAAAACAGATTGTAGATCGGGAAATATTAATAGTTTCGAAGAAAAATCAAGTATCATTGGAAAAGCCGTTGAGAAAATTAGAGTAAGCTAGATTTACTAATTTTTTAAAAATAAAAATTTTTCGTAATTTTAAAAAAGTTAAAAGGAAAATTTTTCATCATCTTTAGATCTACATGGAAACCAGTGTCTTGTGACTTTTTTTTGTTAGTGATATTAGCTCACATTCGTTTTTATTCTAATTTATTTTATATATTTTGTTACGAAGTTGATTCGTGCGCCTTCGCCATCACTCAATCCCAGGTAATATCACGTGGGACGGTGCGTCGGCACGTCTATAAAACGGAGTGCAATCAAATAAATTACAGCTTTAACGGTTAGGCAGTCTAGAGTCCTAGTAATACTCTACTCAGTTATTACCATTCAATCCAGTAGTGCTGTATTACACTTAGTCAATCAACAGTAAATTAACACTTAGTTTAATTTACCTCAGGTTGAACCAGATCACATTTAGTTGATTTGCGTAAGCTCCCGTTAATTAATTACGGTTATAAATTAATAAGACCGGCTAGTGTGTGTGAAAGTGGCATAATTAAGTCTTTCTTTTAATAAAGCCTTAATTAATATTATGTACCAGTGTTTGAGTGAATTCACCTGTTATCCTACCCGCCTTTATCGCTAAGGTATATTAAGCTCACATTCTTCAGTCAACGATCCAGAAGGGTCTTGCCAAGTCCAAGGTCAACAGGGACATCATCATCTCCACGAACTGATATTTAGGCTAAGTACTAGTGTTAGTCTAGATATGTAAGGCCCGTTCGGGTATTTATTATAAAATAATATAAAAATAGAGTCTCATTGGGTCTGAGTTACCAGGGTAAACCCACGAAAAGGCTGTTTCAACATCTTTTACAGTTTTGAACGGCAACCCACCGTTTCAATTTTGATAGAGTTTCGTCAACCATTTTTAAAAACTTAGCTGCGGAAATTGCAAAACTGTTTGGTGGTCGACCAGATATTTATCATTCGCCTGGAATATTTGAAGGAAATACTAAAGTAAATGCTACTGGAAAATTACTTCAAGCAGTTAATTATGCTCGTAAAAAATTAGCAGATACAGGTCTCTTAATTCATAAATCTGATATACCAATTAATATACCTGAGTTCACTCGTATGTTTATTTTTCTAATGAGTTATAAAAAAGGCTTTCAGTTTTAATTTACATTTTATATTAATTTGTAGAAACAACAGAAGAAAAATAAAATTTGTTGAAAAAACCTTGTGACGACTGGTCGACTGTTGAAAAACATTGGACGGACACACGTTTGTTAAGACAGTAATTAAAATCTCAGAAGAAGGAACAGATTAACGTTTTTTCAGAGTACCCATGTTTGTCAGATCCGCGAGCAACAGAATTAGTAAGTTCACTGTAAGATATTGAATAATTATTTTATGCACTAGATACAACATGATTCTTCGTGTTTAGATTGCAGCCAACTTCATCAGTGTTTACTCTGAGATAAAAGCTATTGGTGAAGTTTGGCCGGTACTCCGTATTGTATTTGAAAAATTGATTTTATCAAAAATCAGAAACGATGAATTTTCTCAAGTTTTTTTAAACGAATTGCCAAAGTTAGAAGAAGGTATTCTGTTCATTTCATTACAAAATACACATATACAATTTAATTGAAATATTTCAAAAAAACAATACACTTTTCTTTATTTTCAGATAAAAAGGATGCTGCAATTTTAAATTTACTTTCCATAGCAATAATATTAAAGACAAAACTAATTAATTTAACAGCAAAGGCTCCAAAGAAACGAAAAACTAGTTCTACTCCTTTTGAAAAAGACGACGAAAAAAAAAAAACATTTTCGGGAGTCTTTTATCCTAACTGTTGACGTAAGTATATATTTTTATTATTTATTTTTTAATCATTGATATTTTATCTTGATACTTACATTTTATTATAGAATCTTCAAAATGTAAATTCAGAGATTGAGAGAAGGAATACTTATATTGTCACAACCGGGCAGCAACTTTATCCGTATATGGTGTTCGAAGGTTCTGCGACTTTGCCAAGTGCTTTCCATGTCGTTTATGATAAAATTAAATTTACAGTAAATTCAGTTATCGAGGCCCTTGATCTAGCGACTAAGATTTTATGTACGAGTACTTATTCGTTCCCTAAAAATAATCACGTGTGGTATATTATTTTCAAAGTAATTTACCGTATCGCTCCACAAAGTCCGAAGTCAACTATCAAACTCCATAACGCCATCAGTTTTTTCTGAAGAAGAGTTGAAGATAACGTTCAATTAAATTACGAACTATTATGGATCCTCTAATCTTCTCAAACACCATCACAAAACAAGCTGCTTTATTAGTAACTAAATTATACGATTGTACTGACTTACCTCGGACACGAGTCCAAGAAATTACTACTAGTATCACAAACTTGTTACAAAATGATTCAATAACAGCTTTATTTAATCAATTACTTGACAGAATGCTTTACCTTGGTGAATCTGCTGATGCTATCTCTGTTTATAAAACAATGATCGATAAAATACAAAACCCATTCGACACGTTGAGGACAGAACACCAGTGCATCACATACTTTCAAGGAATTAATACTTATTTGCCGCCTAATGAAGTTAAAGTAGGAAAAAAACAAATTTTCAAAAAAGTAAATGACCGTATGATTTCGATAACCGAAAACGTTACTGCTCAAGTTATTAATCTTCGAGAAGCATTAAAAAAATTTTTAGAATTACCCGGGATTTTCAGTGAAATAATGTCATACAATCGCTACCTTGAAGCTCAAAACATTTTGGTAACAAATGTAATTCAAGGAATATTTTGGCAAAAAAAGAAATTACAATTTGGAAATAAAATCGTATTACCGTTGTTCTTTTATCAAGATGATTTTGAGACGAATAACCCCTTAGGGAGTCATCGAGGATTAGGGAAGATGGGTACAGTATATATAAATATACCTTGTTTACCTCCACAAATACAGTCGAAAGTTGAAAATATATTCCTTTTAGCATTGTACAAAACGAGTGATTTAAAGTATGTAACATTGAATGCAATGTTATCTACTGCTGTTGCTGAATTAAACTTTCTGGAGACTACTGGTATAGATATATTTACGTCATCAGGTCCTCAAAAAATTTATTTTTCCTTAGCTGGTGTTATTGGAGACAACCTTGCGGTGCATTCAATTCTTGGTTTCACTGGTAGTTTTAGTGCTAAACACCCGTGTAGATTCTGTTGGATCAATCGCGATAGTTTAAATTCAATATTTGATGAATCAAACTCTATGATACGTACAAATGAAAGCCATAGCAGTGATTTAATGATGAATAATTCAAATGAAACTGGTGTTTGTGGGCCCTCAGTGTTAAATGATATTAAATCGTCAACAACAATTGATCTCTTGACTATAGATGTCATGCACGACATCTTGGAAGGCACAGCGGAATACGATTTTGGTTTAATATTAAATTACTTTATAACAGAAGCTAAGTTTTTTACCCTAAATGAAATTAATAACAGAATTGCAAGTTTAAGTTATGGTGCCGATGATGTTCATAATAAGCCTAAAACAATTACAAAAACTCAAATCAGCAACAAACACATAAAAATTTCTGCAGCTGAACAGCTTTGTTTTATACGCAATATAGGTATTTTAATCGGAGACTTGATACCTGTGGATAATCCTCATTGGAAAGTATGCATTATGATCAAAGACATTGTAGATATAGTTACTTCATCTGTGATTCACGCGGGCTTATGCGATTATCTACAATCGTTGGTAAGTGAATACTTACAGCTTCTTACTACATTATTTCCGGGATTTCTAAAACCAAAACACCATTTTTTGACTCATTATTCTCGTATCATGCGGCTAAAAGGTCCAGCATGGAATATGAATACGATGAGAAATGAAAGCATGAATAGAAACATCAAAATAACAGCAATAGCATCACTAACTAGAAAAAACATTAGTCGAACTCTCGCAATTAAGCACCAGCTGCATTTGAATTATCGTTTTTTGTCAAATAGTTCGTTAAATAAGGATATATATGAATTAGGACCATTTCATCGCGGGAAAATAAGTTCTATTCCACAATTTCACTTAATTACGAATTGTTCATCAGTAAATGTTCATGATAAAGTATTGATATGTGAACGAATTAACTTCAAAGGTGAAATGATTAAGCAAGATGTTATTTCAATGATACCCTCTGAAATGAATCCTGAATTTTTTATTACTCATGCTATCTTTATTGATAATTCGAGTGAATTATTTATCATTGCAAAAAATATTAGTGACTATACATATTATGACGAGCACTATCATGCGTATAAATTATTTCAAGATTATCATAACTCTACAAACTGGAAATGCTTATCAATCAAAGAATCAACTTATTGTTCAGTAACACATAAAGCTGTAAGTAAAAATGGGTATGAGTATATTTTGAAAAGATGGATCTAATAATAGTAGTCTTAAAGTTAATTAATCTATCTAATTTATTGGAGGATTTTTCATTAGTATATTTAGATTTTTTTTTTTTACCTTAAGGATATTTTATACAGTTAACATATATAATTTAAAATTCGGTATTATACTGATTAAATAAAAAACCAATAAATTAATGACTTTTATTTTTTCTGAACCTTGCTTTAACTCTTTAATCCATGATTGCTTATTTATATTTCAAAAAATACTCATGTGATGTTACAGAGTATGAGGATTACTGGAAAACTAATTTTAAAAATCGGTTTATCGGTTGACCCTGCGGGCCAGCTCCAAAACTTCCCGCTCTTTTCAAGCTTCTTGAGAATTACACAAAAATATTATTTAAAATGAAAATATATATATTTTTTTAAGACATACAAAATTTAATTAATAATGAATTACTTACTTTCCTGTGTTGAACAACAAAAAATTGTTTCACATATGTAAAGTACATAACACAACCAACGGTTTATTCTTTAAAGGTTATAATTAGCGGGAACTAATTTTATAAACAGCACTCAGACATGTGACTGACAGCAACAGTTCTTGTCCAGCACAGGAATGGTTACTATGCTGAACGACAATGGGACGCATTTGACCGGGGAGTCTTTCGCATCTCCACATAGGACCTATACCTATTTTATATAGTAACACATCGACTGCTGAAAGGAATTTGTATTATCTAGGAAGCGAACAGTGACTGTGAACACGATAACCAGTCATGTTTTCGGCATAATGTGTAACATAGTAATGGTTGCTATGTTAGATCATACTCAGTCGTATGTAAAAACGACCCATTCCTATTATAACGAGAACTAGTAATGTGCTAAGGTTAGTTTTTACATACTTTACGATCATTCCTGTGTAGCACAGTAACCATTCCTATCTATTTTTTTCCGTGTAGTAGCAGTTTGGACGACAAGATTTAAAGTGTGAGCGAAGCAACCAATTGATCGCCAATTTCCAAGTTTAACAGCATTTATAATGTTCGATGCATTATCACTAACAACAGCAGTAACTTTATCCAAAATATCCCACTCTAACATGACATTCCTCAAAAAGTCACATAAATTCTCGCTTGTATGTCTATCATTAAATGATTCACAAGTGAGTAATATAGAACAAAGCTTGGTTTCATCATTTATAAAATGGGCTGTTACAGCGATATAGCTTTCATTATTACTAGAAGTCCAACCATCAGTAGTCAGAGACAGTGCAAATGCAGCTTTAATCTTTATTCGAGCCTCGCTTTGTAGTTCTTGATAAACATTAGACATTAAATTAGTTAATAATGTTTTTCTAGAGGGAAGTTGATACCCAGGACAATTTGAAACTAGTTGAATTAGTTTACGCATTTCAGGTTCTTCAACGATTCTTAAAGCATGATGTCCCTTAGCAATCGTCTTGACAACTTGTCGGTCAATTTCTTGAACTTTTCGAATGGGTGGTGGCTTATGAATATATTGAGTTATTGAATTTTCAAGCGATGATACTGTTGATATCGATGACGATGATGAAATTACTAAGAATTGAGAATTACCATTCCTTGATGGAGTTTAACTTGTTTGATGAGGATCTGGTTCAGATAAATTTATAAAATCTTGCCGTTCCGGAGCTTAAGAAATCGTAGGATGCTTTGTTTTCATATGTCGGGTAAGATTGCCATTTGAACCACCAGCAAAGCTAATATATGACGAACAATATTTACATTTTGCCTTTTTTACTTTCAGTTTCTTCAGTAAAATGCATCCATAAAGAACTGTGTCTTCTTCTTGATGTCATTATTACACTCAATATTCAATCTGAAACAAACAAATTTTATTAATTGAATTATAATTTTAATTAGTAGAACTTTCATTATGTTTATAGATATTAATGAAAATAAAACATAATTTGTATTAGATATTTTCTTACGAAAATATATCATTTAATAAATAAATAAATAATCAAAATTAAGATGAGTTGAATAAATGTCATTCAATAAAATTTGATTTCACTTTGTAAAAATACCAATGATTGATTTTTTATGAAACTAAGTATTGAAGACTATTTGATGATATGGAAATTGAAATAAAATATTATAAAAGAAAACTAACTAAAAAAGTTTTCATATTTTTTGAATGAATCAAACCAATGAAAATAATACAACTGAAATTCATAGGTTATATGTAGCTATTCAACGTGATATATAATAGTAATCAATTATTTATAACAATTAATGGAAATAGAAGAGTAAAATGTTAATTTTAATTAAACTTACCGTAAAATCAGATATAAACAGTATTAGTATACTGTTTGATAATGAGTCAGCAATACTTCAGTTGACGATTGTTGTGATTTGATAAAATTTTAACGATAGGCTAAATTATGATGAATTTTATACTTTAATAAGAAACGCGGATTACGCGATTAGACATTGAATTTTGTCAAATATTTATTTATTCATTAGTTCAAAATATTTACTTAATGTCCGTTATTAGATGTGGATGTGAAGTTGTTTAGTATCGACATCGAAATATTCGAAATATCAAAGCGCATATAGTAAAAGTAAATAACTCGGTTGGTCACATAGCGCCACTGTCTAGTAAAGCAGACGCTAAAAAAAATAAAAAAAGAACTAAGAGCGAGATTATCGATGAACTAGTTCGCATAGTTCACCTAAAGGAGCGCTCTTCCCACGGTCGTTCGCGAGCTACCAAGACTAATGCGTGCGCGCGTGTATGCATTGCGCATGTGCGAATGCGTGTGTGTACACATGTATGTGCGAGTTCAAATGTGTTCGCGCGTGCATGTTTTCCCGTGTATGCGTATGTACGCGTGCGCGTGTGTGCATGTGTGTGCAAGTGTGTTTGCATGTGCTTGCGAGTATGTACGCGCTAGTTTCGCGATTGTGTGTGTCTGCATACGTCTGTATTTGTGTGCGAGTTTGGCGACTCTTACTTACCCCTTTCCGGAACGACAGGATATCAAAGAAATCATTGAAATCCTTTGTTAATTTTGCTTTGTTTAATTTTATGATTTTTTTTTTTTAATTAATTAAACAGTTTTTGATATAAAAAATTTTACTAAATAGTCCTATGCGTCTTTTTCTAAATATATTTGTAATTTTTATATCCGTAATTTGTATAGTGTAGTTTTTTGTCTCCAGTCGGTCCAGTGTCAAGTCTTCTTTTTTTAATTTATATTAGTCTCTGTTTCGCTGTCTCTTTCGTCGTTATCTGTCGTATAGTATCAATCGGTGCCCCTGATCCCCACACTATTTCTTCGTCACTTGATGAAAATGTTTTTTCTTGTCTTTTAACTGTACATCCTGGCTTTTCTTTCTTTCTCTTTCTTATATTCCTTTCTTCTTCCTTTTTTTCCCTTTTTTGTCTCTGTATTGTCAGTGTCGCTGACCGCATTGTCTGTAGTTTGTTCGTCAATGTCGTCAATTTTTTTCAGTAGTACTTTAAGTAAATTAATTTTTTCCTGGCCTGTATTTTTTTAATATTTTTTTTTATTATTGTTATAAATTCCTTGGCCTTTTTTTCCTCTGCCTTCCTCCCTTCCCCATTTTCTTCAACTTTCTTCAATCTCTTTACCATTCTTCTCAGCCGATCTTTACTTTCCTGAAGCATTTTAATAATACAGAGATGATTATTTTTTATAAGCCTATATATGGTCAGACCGACACTGTAAAAAATCCGGAATAAACCCGGATTGAAATTAAATCCGAATTCACTCCGGATTCACTCCACCACTCGAAGTTCAGGAGTTTAAAAAAAATTACCCCGCATGCGGAGTGAATTGGGAGTTCTTTTAGCGGAGTGATCTCGGAGTGATGCGGAATTTATTTCACTCCTAATTCACTCCGGTCCGGAGTTTTAACATTTAAATTAATTTATATTAAACTGTTAAACAGCGTGTGTGTGCGAGTGCGGGTGCTTGCGTGCGGGTATCTGTGTGCGCGTATCTGTAGATCTGTGTGCGTGCATGAGTGTGCGTGCGAGTGTGCAAATGTGTACGTGTATGTGTTCGGGTGTGTGCGTGCGTGTGCGTATCAGTTGCCCGGGAAAAACGAATTATATATGGTCATATATAGATCATATATGGTCATATATAGATTATATATGGGACATATGTTACTTCATTCGGACATACATAACAATACATGGGAATATATAGTTTTTGATTGTTATTGTATATGAATCCATATAACTATATAGGTATATACAGTGTTATATGGTCATACATAAAAGTGAACATGAAAATTTCATACATCTCAAATTCTATATATGACCATATATAACTTTATTCGGACATATATAACTGTTGCGTAAATATCAAATGTTCGCGCCAAAACACTTGATAAATCTACGCTCTACTATACCAGAGGTGCTGCTATCGACGCGCCCTCTGATACTCGGAATTTCAACTCGATAGCCAGCTACGCGGCAACTGGCATTATTCTACAACACCTGTTATAGAACACCACGTGCTGTCAGTATTCATAATATTCAAGTACATCGTGCAAATTATCCTGCTTCATTGATTATATCAATTAGATTATTACTCGCTAATTCAGCAGGTATTGTTATTTATCTATATTTTTAATTTATATTCTCAACTTAATTCATAAAATCTGTGATCATTTTTGTGTTGAGCGCGTGTCAAAATAACCTGCCGGCTATACCTATACATATACTCGCCATCACGTGACTTTGCAGCCACAAATAATTCTTCTTAATTTACATTCGCTTTCATTACTCATTGCTTAATTATTCACTCGTACTCGATGTCAACTGGTGTGACTGATGTCATCATTCAGTCATCCAGTAATATTTAATCTCTAAAATAAATACCAAATTTTATTTGTGACTGCAAAGAATTTATACGTTCAGACTCGGCTCTCTACGCATCTAATTATTATTACTCGGTTCTTACTCGTACTCTTCATGTCGCGTAATTAACTTTACCTGTGAATTAAAATTATACTCTAACTAATTGTAATATTTATGAATCATTAATTGTTAATAAAATTATAGAAAATCGTAATCTTTAAACTCGATAAACTCAATTTTCACAACTGCGCTCTATATATATGTATATAATATTTCATGTGTACGGTGCTATGTAATTTATATTGAACTCAAGAAAACTAAACATAATCAAATTACATTCAATAAGTGCTCTGATGTAAACTCGTGATCGACTCTTGTACTCTACGCTATTATCTGTGATTTATTTTTATTAAATATGGACAATATACTAAATTAGTGACTTATTATTTCTTTCACTATCCCGATTCAGCAAATAAATATTTAATGTAGTTTTTAAGTTAATATTTTACAATAACAATACATGGAAATATATAGTTTTCGATTGTTATTGTATATGAATATATATAACTATATATAGGTATATATGATAATATATGGTCATACATAAAAGTGAACATGAAAATTTTTTACATCTCGATATCATACACATCGCATATCAATCAACCAAGCTGTAATAACAATAATCTATCAACCAAAATCATTATATTTTGCTTTTTCGAAAGTAATTATATTCTTTCAATCATATGTAGCACAACTAAACTTCGTTGTCACTGTTGGCCGCATAGCCTAGTCGTCAAAGCGTCGGTCTCTCGTACGGAAGGTCCCGGGTTCGAATCTAACTGAAGCGGGTGCGGTCAATAATAAGTCTATCGTTTTTCCTCTGAATTAAAATTTCCAATTCGATTAGGAATTCAATTATTCGTTGCCAAAATAATTTAAAAAAAAAAAATTTTTAATTCAGTTAAAATTTCTATGCATAGTCATATCAAGTCATATATAGCCATATCAAGCTATATATGGCCGTATAAAATTATGAATTGTTATATATCGCCAATTTCTATACATGGCTATATATGTCGCATTAATATATGGCCATGGATAATTCGTTTTTCCCGGGTAGCCATTATTAGTTAAATCTAATCAGATCTAATTATATATAGACTTATATATATTTACACTGAAGAAAATTCGCGGAGTAAATGTGGATTAAATCCGAAGTGAATGCGGAGTGAATGAATTTTTAATTTTTCACTCTCCTTGAAGTGAAATTCACTCCACAGGGGAGTGTTTTGTCTGGCAAAAATTAGACGATTTTATTTTAATTTTATAATTTTTAAAGAAGTAAAACAGAATAATGAGAGTATACATTAAGTGCCTCGATGGTCAGTTTTAGAAATCGTTTTGGTGCGTCACAAAAGCTTTTAACGGCTTAAACCAAATCAAACAAATAAATATAAATTTTATGAGTTTTTGAGTACTAGATACGATCTGAACACATTTTAAACTCATTTAAAAAATGTTTAACTAAACAAATGACTCATTTTTAATATTTTAACTAAAAATATTTCATAAAGATAAATCATAAAAAAATTTTTTCATAGTCCGATAAATAATAACATTTTATTATTTTTATAAATAATAATTAATAAATAATGTTTAAAGGTTCTAGGTGAAAATACCAGACCTAGTAAATAATATAATGAAAAATACCAGACCTAGTAAATAATATAATATTCTATAAATAATAATTAATAAATAATGTTTCAAGGTTCTAGGCAGCTCGCCAGGCCTGATAAATAATAGCTAATAATAAATAGTAATTATTAAATGATTAATAATAATTAATAATCAAAGGTTCTAGGCAGCTCGCCAGGCCTGATAAATAATAGCTAATAATAAATAGTAATTAATAAATAATTAATAATAAATAATAATCAAAAATTCTAGGCAGCTCGCCAGGCCTGATAAATAATAACTAATAATAAATAATATTTGATAAATAATAAATAATAATTCATAATAGTAAAGATGATGTACATGAGTACATGATGTACATGAGAATATGTATGTATGTGTGTGTGTGTGTTTTGCTCACGTGTAACTGTGCTTGCGTGTGGGTGGACACATATACGCACACATATGTACACATACACATAAGAGAGCATACACCTGTAGTGGAAGTTCATACGACACTCTCTGGAAAATTAAAGAGTGAGGGTAAGGGCCCAGGAATTTGGACACCTAATTGGTCACGGTTTTCCCCCAAATGAGGTCAACTCGAACGCCCCAAAAATCGAGACCTAAAAAATTGGTCATGTGAACTCTCTCTCTTGACCTAGATCTCCAAGTGTGCGGATCGTAAATCAAACTTAAGTTCAGCGGCCGGATTTTTCCGCGTAGAACAGTAAAGTATATTTTTAAATAGAGTCAGTGAGCGTTATACTAAGTGTTCTCTAGTATATCTTTTTATATAAATATTTTCGCGACGATAATACTGCAAGGTAAAAACCCAGGTATGTTAATAAATATTTTATAAATATCACAGATAAAATTTTGTAGGAGACTTTAAGAAATAGTCTGGTCACGAATTTTATATTTGAAATTGTATTTTGGATAATTAATTTTATTAAGTGTTGTTTAACATTTAATTTTGCGATTAGAATTTATATTGGAATAATTAATTTTTATTCGGTTTAATATTGTATTTTGAATAATTATTTTTATTAAGTGTGGTTTAACATTTAATTTTGCGATTAGAATTTATATTGGAATAATTAATTTTTATTCGGTTTAATATTGTATTTTGGATTATTAATTTCATTACGTGTTGTTTACACTTAATATTGCGTTTAAAATTGTAATTGAATAGGGGAAGGTGGCCTAAAGCGGGTATGTTAACATTAAGAGCCGAGAAAATCTAGTATTTGTATGATAACAATAATGATTTATTTTTTTTTTGATAGAGGACTTATCGAACTTTAAAATCTATAAGCAATATTGTATAAACTTGTATTAATTTATGATTTATTATTAAAATTAAAAAACACTCCCAAAAACCGCTCTGCCCTAGGAGGGGGCCTAAAGCGGGTAATCCGTTCGGGCAAAGCGGGTTAGCACTACAATTAAGGAAAGTATGCTTATTTTAGATATTTAAATAATAATTTTAGTTTCAATTAATCAGTCTTTAACAACTTAAACGACTAACTTATTAAATATAGCAATACTTCAATATAAATGACTATTTAATCGGTAACTTGTAATTAAATTTTTTTGTTAAGTATATAAATAATAATATTCGACTAATTATTCAGTCTTTTGCAGACTTTGGTGTATTACTGTACAGTACGCACCAGGTACCGGTAAAAAATAATTTTAGACTATTTTAATTAGTCTTTAGCAGTTTTTGCCCTACCCGCTTTGCCCGAGAACACCTTTTTAATTTTTTTTTTAATTGCGTGTAATTAACCCATACCGCTTCATTAATGCTCGTTTGGAACTGAGCGAAACTCGGCAGTACTCGGGTAACCTCGACATATGCATACCTTGTCCCTTGCGTTTCATGCGTAGGCGTACAAGCACCTACCCGCTTTAGGCGGGGTACCCGCTTTGGGCCACCTTCCCCTAATTTTTAATAACTAAATTTTTGTAATAGTTATTTAGCAAACAATATAATTTGTACGGTTTTACAATATATGTATTGATTTTAAACCGATAATTCATTATTTAATTTAACCTTCACCAACAATATTATTAAGACAAAAACCTCTGGAGTTCTCGGTCTATAGGCTTCGGCTTGGGCCAAATACTCACAAACTTAAATAACTACGTTCCAAATTACTGGACGTAACAGGAGTTATCGCGGAGTGGATAATTTTTTATTAATTGAATTCCTCCGGAGGGGAGTTTTAAAAATATTACTAATGAAATATAACTCCACTGAGTAAAATCGAAATAAAAATTCGCGTATTACAGTACTGATCATGCCCGGGAAAAACGAATTATACATGGCCATATATAAATACGACATTTATGGCCATACATAGAAATTGGCGATATATAACAATATATAATTTTATACGGCCATATATAGCTTGATATGACTATATATAACTTGACCTGACTATGTATAGAAATTTTAACTGAATTAAAAAAAATTTTTTTTTTTAATTATTTTGGCAACGCAGAGATTATCAGATCTGCAAATAATTGAATTCCTAATCGAATTGGAAATTTTAATTCAGAGGAAAAACGCTAGACTTTTTAATGACCGTACCCGCTTCAGTAGGATTCAAACCCGAGACCTTCCGTACGAGAGACCGACACTTGGACGACTATGCTATGCGTCCAACAGTGATAACAAAGTTTAGTTGTGCTACTTAAGATTGAAAGAATATAATTACGTTCGAAGAAGCAAAATATAATGATATTGGTTGATTGATTATTGTTATTACAGTAAAGATTGGTTGATTGATATTCAATGTGTATGATATCGAGATGTAAAAAATTTTCATGTTCAATTTTATGTATAACCATATTTTATCATATATACCTATACATAGTTATATAGATTCATATACAATAACAATCGAAAACGATATATTCCCATGTATTGTTATGTATGTCCGAATAAAGTAACATATGGTCATGTATAGAATTTGAGATGTATAAAATTTTCATGTTCACTTTTATGCATGACCATATATTACTATATATACCTATATATAGTTATATATATTCATATACAACAACAATCGAAAACTATGTGTTCCCATGTATTGTTATATATGTCCGAATAAAGTAACATATGGTCATATATAGAATTTGAAATGTATAAAATTTTCATGTTCACTTTTATGTATTGTTGGGTAAGGCATGAAATAATTAACTAAACATGTGATCGTCCAATCACTTTATTAATTAGAAGCGAACTGAATAAGAGAAAAAAGAATACATGTATATACTTTTAGTAATAGCACAATTTGCATTAAAGGAGAAAGGAAGGGATGATGCGCATGCGCCGTTGTCATTCCAACACTTCCCCTCAACGGTAGCATGCTAAATAATTTATTTAATTTTTAATTTTCATTCAGTTACAAAGCCAATCATTTTAACCATGGTCAAAGTTTTCTGCGCCCCCAATGCTTTGGTCAGGATATCCGCCTCATTGGATTCAGATGCACAGTAAATAATTTTGACGATGTTTTTTGCTACCAAATCTCGAGTGTTGAAGAATCGAGTATCTATGTGTTTGCTTCTATTGCTTGGGCTGGCTGCCAGAATACTAGCGATACATGGTTGATTATCTTCGTATAATACTGTAGGTTGGTCTTGTACTTCGTCTAGGAAATTGAGAAGTTTCCGTCACCAGGTACACTCTCTGGCGGCCTCAGACAGGGCTACTATCTCCGCTTCGGTTGAAGAGATGGATACGCATGTTTGCTTTTTGCTTATCCAGGAGACAACACCTTCAAATATTTTAAACAAAAACCGGTGTTAGATTTCCGAGAGGTTCTGTCTTCGGCCCAGTTAGCGTCCGCGAACCCGATGAGTGGCTGGTCTTCGAGTGCATTATGATGCAGTTTTAGCATATAATGTTTAGTGCCTTTGAGGTATTTGCAGACGCGTTGTAACTCGTTCCAATCTGTTTGTCGAGTTCTCTTGATATGTTGTGCCAGTATTGCCACAGGTGCTGCGATATCTGGTCGGGAATTCACAGAAACATATAACAATTTCCCTATCAGTTTACTATAAAATTCTTTATCGATTTCAGGTGATTCAAGACGGACCTTTTCATAATTTGCATCCATGGGATAGCTTGATGGCTTTGCTTCTGGGAGTCTCGATTGCAAGAGAATTCTTTTAATATAATTCTGCTGATGGATGAGAAACTCGCCAGCTTCGTTTCTTACAATCTCAACTCTTAAGTAGCAGCTAACTTCACCTAAGTCTGTGATGCTGAACTTCTGCCTCATTGCGCTTAAAATTTGATTTAATCTTGTAGAAGATTTACACGCTACCAATATATCATCTACGTGTACCAGAAGATATGTGATAGTATTGACTCCGTGTTTATATAAACATGGATCAGCATCAGACCGCGTAAAGCGGAAATCTGTTAGTACTTGGTGAAGTTTTTCGTTCCAAACATTGGCGGCTTGCTTTAGTCTGTAGAGACTTTTATTCAGCCTGCATCCCCAGACTTCATGATCTTTGTTTTCGTATCCGGGGGGTTGGATCATGTAGATGACTTCCTTCAGGTCTCCGTTGAGGAAAGCAGTTTTTACATCCCAGTGTCTTACGGAGTAGCCCCTTTTTCCAGCAGTTGATAGCATACAGCGCACTGTGGACCCTTTGACTACCGGAGCAAACACTTCTTCGTAGTCTACCCCGTATTTTTGGGAAAAACCCTGAGCTAATAGTCTAGCTTTAAATCTTTTGGTTGAGTCATTGGAGGTAGTCTTGACTTTGAACACCCATTTGCACCCTATGGGTTTTTTATTCCGCGGAATGGGTTCAAGGTCCCATGTGTTGTTTTCATGTAGTGCGTTGATTTCCTCAGACATGGCCCTTTTCCAATGCTCTGAGTTGGATCCTTTTAAGGCCTGCTCAACTGTCTTTGGTTCATCATCATTGTTACTATCATCGTCATCATCATCATTGTTATTATCAGCTTGATCATCATCTTGGTCCTCAAACGTGATATCAATGACGGGTGGTTGGAGCAGTGCAGGTGTTCTTTCCTCTGATTCTTTGTTCGGTATTGGATTTATTGAGATATCTGAATGTATATATACTATCTCTCCAGTGTTCTCAGAAATCTGTGTGTTATGTTTTATAGATGCGGATTTTAATGGCATACCCTCAATACCTTCTCCTTCATTACGAGTTCCTTCAATGAACCTTACATCCCTGCTCGTGATGACCTGTCCTGAGGACCTTTCCAAAAGTCTATAGCCTTTTGAGTCGGGAGAGTAACCAATGAAAACACATTCCGTAGCCTTGTCATCTAGTTTCGTTCTTTTCTGTTTCGGTATATGCGCAAACGCTTTACATCCGAATTCCTTCAAATGTTTCACATTCGGCTTTTTCTTCAGTAATAGCTCGAAGGGTGTTGTTTCTCTCCCACGAGTCGGGAGTCTATTTTGCAAGTAAACTGCAGTTACCGCAGCTTCTCCCCAATATTTATCCGGTAATTTCGCATCAATTAACATAGTCCGAATGGCTTCAACTAAATATCTGTTTCTTCTCTCTGCTACGCCATTTTGTTCCGGTGTGTATGCTGTTGTATGTTGGAATTTTATTCCTTGATTTTGTAAATGCTCAGTTAACTCATGGTTTACGTATTCTCTTCCAAGGTCAGATCGAAAAGCCTTAGGTTTTCGCCCAAATTGTGTCTGACAAAATTCAATAAAATTTTTCATGACTTCTTTTACTTGTGATTTGTTACGTAACAAAAATATGTATGTGTATCGGCTAAAATCGTCTATGAGGGTCATTATGTACCTGCGTTTTCCCGGCGTTTCCACAGGCGTCGGCCCACATAAATCAGTATGAATTAAATCCATGGCTTCGCTAGTACAGATTTTTGATCTCTTTGGAAATGGTGACCTCGACATCTTGCCCTTAATGCAGCTCTCACAGATCTGTTTCACAGAACACTTATCAATTTTCATGTCTTGAACTAAATCGTTATTTAATAATTCCCAAATCATCTTAGGATCACGATGCCCAAATCTATTGTGCCATTTGTGTATATAATTCTCTGGATGTTCTATTGATACAGCAAACGCACATTCAGGGACTCGTAATTGATAAACGTGTCCTGATTCATCTCCGACAGCGACTCCATTACCAGTGTTGTTGATAATTGTCATTTTGTTATCTTTAACTCTCAATTGATAAACAAGCTTGTCTAACGATCCAATAGATATCAGGTTACAGTCGAAATCTGGGACGTCAAATACACGTTTTAAACCTAACGAATGTATTTCTCCTTTTTCTGTTAAACATTCAACTTTTCCTTCCCCTATTCCCAGAATTTGGCAAGTCTGCCCATTAGCTATCTTTACTGAAGACTTATAAGATGTATCCAATTTTGCAAAGAAGTTAATATTATTACTCATATGGCTACTAGCTGCGGAGTCCAAAAACCAATTTAACTCTGAACCCTTCTTTGTTACTACGTATGCATGGTGCATTATCGGTTCTTTACCACTATCATAATCACTTGATTCGTCATTTTCTAATACTAACCTGGCTTTCGGTTTATTTTTCCTCAAATTTCTACGTTTATTCCATTCAACGTATTCCCGACATTCTGATTTATAATGTCCAAGCTTGTGACAAAAGAAGCACTTAATATGATTTAGGGGTTTATCGGTACTAATCCTCATTGCTGTCTCACATTCTTCACTTACACTCAAACTTTTACGTCTCTTGTATTCACTTAGCAGGGTTGCTTCAACTACATCGATTGATAATTCTTCTTCTGGCCTTGATGCTAATACAGATATAAGAGTATGATACGAGGCCGGCATACTTCGTAGGATTATCCACGGCCCAAACTCAACTGCACTTCTGTTTCCAAGAGCCGTGAGATTATCAATAAGCTCCTGTATGCGTGCTATATGTTTTTCCATATCTTCGTTTTTCGAAAATTTTAATTGTAGGAGTTCAACAATTAAAGTAAACTTATTTATACCACTAGCTTTTTCGTGATAGCTTTTTAAAGCGTCTCACGCTTCTTTAGCTGTACTTTTATCCCTGATATGACTGATTTGCGAATCTTCTACTAGGAGAGAAATTGTTCCTAACGCTTTGTCATCCCGAATTTCCCATGCCTCAACCACTGCACCTTCTGTAGTAGGCCTATTCGATGTGACCGCTTTCCTAATACCTTCTCTCTTCAGCAACTTTTCTACTTTAAACTTCCATGTCTGATAATTGTTGTTATTGAGTTTTACAATACCAAATGCCGTTGAATTGCTGTCCGCCATCTTAACCACTTTAACTGAAACTTTATTTCAAACTGAACTTTACTGTAACTTAAACTTTAGCTGTATGTTAATAACCTGGGCCCATAACTTTTGTTGGGTAAGGCATTAAATAATTAACTAAACATGTTATCGTCCAATCACTTTATTAACTAGAAAGGAACTGAATAAGAGAAAAAAGAGTACATGTATATAATTTTAGTACTAGCACCATTTGCATTAAAGGAGAAAGGAAGGGATGATGCGCATGCGCCGTTGTCATTCCAACATGTATGACCATATATTACTATATATACCTATTTATAGTTATATATATTCATATACAATAACAATCGAAAACTGTATATTCCCATGTATCGTCATATATATCCTATATATAATCTATATATGACCATATATGATCTATATATGACCATATATAATTCGTTTTTCCCGGGTAGGTATAATCATATATAAGCCTGTATATGATCAGGTTTAATTATATATAAGCCTACATATAATTAGATCTGATCAGACATGACTGATATAAACTTATATGTAGTTATATGTATATTATGGTTTGTCATTTTGAGGCGACTTTTTTTTCAACAAAAAAATAGGCTGAAAACTTGAGGGAAGGTGAGAAAAGAACCCTGTCAAAAGCGGAGCTCTTAATATTAATATTTAGAGGTGCCTATTCCTCATTTTCCATTTTCTATTCAAATAACATGGGATAAAAAATTTTTTAATCTTTTATTTTTCTAGCTCGGCATTCGCACCTCATATCAATGAGTCCATGAGATATTCTTGTAGAGAATTTAACGCTCTACAAAAAAAGGTCTCTCCTCATTTTTTGGTAAATCTATTTATTCTAAAGTAATTGAAGCTGGAAGTCAAATCTATAATAAATTTCCAGATCTTTTTACTTTTCCAGCAAAACTATCACTTATCGAAAAATGACTTATCGAAAAATGTCATAAGATCTTTTTCATAGACAATTTTATTCCCTACAAATTATTATCAATAAAGTTTTTTAAAGTTCCACATTGTTGTCTAGTTATTATCATTTTCATGCTAAGCTCGTAAAAATAATAGTCTTCTAATCTATTCTGAGAACTTAACATTAAAATAAAAATGACTAGAAAACAGTGGAATTTTAAAAAACTTTATGAAGAATAATTTGTAGAGAATAAAATTGTCTATAAAAAAGATTTTATGTCATTTTTTGATAATTCTGATAGTTTTGCTGGAAAAGTAAAGAGATCTGAAAATTTATTGTAGCTTTGACTTCCAGCTCCAATAACTTTCGAATGGATGGATTTATCAAAAAATGATAAGTGACCTGTTTTGTAGAGCGTTAAATTCTCTACAAGAATATTTCATAGACTTATTTATATGAGTCGCGACCCGGGAAAAAATGATCAGACATGAACAGGCATGAGTCTTCAGGCCTGATCAGACATGAAAAATGACAATGCCTGATCAGGCATGTTCAGGTCTGATCAGGTATGTTCATGTCTGTTCATGCCCATCCGGGTAAAAAAATTATATATAAAAAATGGCCCTATATAATTATATATAATTATGTATAACTATATTCAATTATACATGTATATAATTATCGCTATCAAAATAAAAAAAATAAAAAATTCGGGCGTGTGCAGAATTTGAACCGTGGACCTTGCGCTCGAAAGTGTAACTCGCTACCCACTGACCTAAGAGATTTAGTTGAAAAGTAAGTTTCGTATGAACTTCAAGTAATAAAAATCTTATACGTGATAGATTCTTGGTCAACAAAATTTTAGATCTATGAGCAGACATGAACAGCCATGAGCAGACATGAACATATATGACCAGGCATGGTCAGGTATGCTCAGACATGAGCGTATTTAACGCTTCAGACATGAACAGGCATGGACAAGCATGAACAGGCATGATCAGACCTGAGCGTATTGAACGCTTCAGAGATGAACAGGCATGAACAGACATGACCAGGCATGGACAGGTATGATCAGGCATGAGCGTATTTAACGCTTCAGACATGACCAGGCATGAACAGGCATGGACAGGTATGAACAGGCATGATCAGACCTGACTGTATTTAACGCTTCAGGCATGAACAGGCATAATCAGGCATGGACAGGTATGAACAGGCATGATCAGACCTGACTGTATTTAACTCTTAAGACATGAACAGGCATGATCAGGCCTGAGTGTATTCAACGCTTCAGACATGAACAGACAAAAACAGGCATGGACAGGTATGATCAGGCCTGATCATGTCTAATTTCAGGCCTAATCATACATGAACAGGCACGATCAGGTCTAATTTCAGGCCTGATCATACATGGACAGGCATGGTCAGATCTGATCATTTTTTCCCGGGGAACGCCAAGCTAGAAAAATAAAAAAAATAAAAAATATTCTATCCCATGTTATTTAAATAGGAAATGGAAAATTAGTAATAGACACCTCTAGATATTAATATTAAGAGCTCCGCTTCAAACAGGCTTTTTTTCTCACCTTCCCTCAAGTTTCCAGCCAATTTTTTTGATGAAAGAAAAAGTCGCCTCACAATGGCACACTCTAATATATATATATATATATATATATATATATATATATATATATATATATATATATATATATATATATATATACACACTTATCCAAAAAATTAAAGGAACAAGAAAATTTTATAAATTTTTTAGTGATTTTTGGAAGGCTGTATTTTCGTGAAAAATGATCGTATCGAAAAAATAAAAAAAGCAAATTGAAGCTTGAAATCTCTAGTTTGAAGATCTTCCAGCAAAATATATTTTTGTTCCACGGTTTTTGCGGAATCATAAGAAAAAGGTCGAGACAAAATTTTTCTAAATTTTTTGATTTCGCAAAAACCGTGGCTCAAAAAAATATTTTGCTGAAAGATCTTCAAACTAGAGATTTCAAGCTTTAATTTGCTTTTTTTATTTTTTCGATACGATCACTTTTCACGAAAATACAGCCTTCCAAAAATCACTAAAAAATTTATAGAATTTTTTTGTTCCTTTAATTTTTTGGATAAGTGTATATATATATATATATATATATATATATATATATATATATATATATATATATATATATATATATATATATATATATATATATATATATATTTATATATATATATATATATATATATATATATATATATATATTGTTACGGGGTAAATAAATCCATAATAATAATAACATTATTTACCGTCGTTCGGTAACGCGCGCGATTCTAATTCAATTTTGCCGCGTCAACTTTAAAAAGTCTTCGCACTTGCAATTAACCCGAACGCATCATTTTCGACCATTATTGGTGATCTCCGAGTCAATGGAAAAATGAGGGGGGCATTGCGGTGTAAGACGCTACGGCCGACACCAAGAAAAAGACCACTAAAGGGCAAGCACGTATTGTTTTTTGCTCCACCGAGTTTTTATTTTAACCATTTCAACTTCAATAAATTCAAGAGTGAATATTAGGCACTATTGTTGCGTGCGCTAATATTACTCAACAGTAAATAATAGAGTGAATAATAGGCACTATTGTTGCGTGCGGTATTATTACTCAATAATAATTTATTAAGAGTGGACCTCAGGCACAAGCTAGAAGTGCGCTGTTGTCACTCTAGTAGTAGTTTTTTTATAAATAAAATAAATAATTTATACTGATCATCAGACGCAAGTCGCGTGCTGGTGATAGTATTATAATACTTATTGTTGAGAGATAAACTCGAGTCCCTGAGTGTTATCTCTAACAATACCGGTATACGTTACGGCGTATATCATCAACTTGGTGAATCCAACTTGGTTGAATCTTGTCGCACCTGCGACGAAGCAAACGCACGAGGGTGCACATAAACTCCAGGGGAAGCTGAAGTGGCCGATCCTGATTCATCTCCAAGGAGTCGTCTCCGTCGCCAGAGTCTACGTGAACCCGCACGAGATCATCGTAGCATAAAATAAGTGAGCGTGTCGAGAACTGCGTATTGTAAGTTTTGGATAATTTTTACGTATACTGTTGGCTTCGCGAGAGTGATCTTTCTTATTTATTTCTTTTCTTCTATGTAATGTATGGGTTATGATTTATGTCTCTTTTGTAATCTATAACTAATTTCCTTTAATATATTTCTATTTCTTGACTATAATATTGTTTATAATAATAAGTCGCCGTGGACAACCCACACCCACGAACTCCTGGTTGAGCCTCTTTCTATCACTATAGCTAGTCGAATTGATTTTCTTAGTTTTTATCTTTTTCAAAACTAAGTGGCGCCCTTAACATCATATCAGCACCAGGGCATCGCTGCTTGGTCCTGGTCGGCAAATTACTTTCAGCAGCAAATATGGGAAACGTGGATATCGGGTCTATTTTATAGTAAAATATAGATTATACCTTAACAATATATATATATATATATATATATATATATATATATATATATATATATATATATATATATATTGAGACAATGTGAATTGTCATCTTCTCCCTCAGCCTTGCGGTTCCCATTTTTCCCCATCTCGTTGCCGTCTGAAACCACCTAAAGCTAGTCATAGTGCCATGGTCACATGACTAGTTATCACCTCAACGCATGACCGTGAGGGGAAGTGGGGAGCGAGCCCAAAAACTCAGCCCTAAGACCCTACGGAGATTGAACTTCACTTCGATCCTGGATTAATTAGCATTCAGACGTCTTTATTATTCAGTATCGATTATTAATCAGGCAATTACACTTGCAATATTAACGTACTTTATATTCTGTAAAATTTATAT
The DNA here is from genome assembly GCF_029852145.1 of Microplitis mediator. Lineage (NCBI taxonomy): Eukaryota > Metazoa > Arthropoda > Insecta > Hymenoptera > Braconidae > Microplitis > Microplitis mediator. The sequence goes on from NC_079969.1 coordinate 19,183,188, forward strand.
TTCGTTCTGGCAATTAACTTGCAAAGTAATAATTTTATTGTTTATTAGTTATTAATTATAATTAAATTTAAGTGTATTGAAAGCATTATACGTTACCGGCGATATATTCGCGATATAAAATTATACTGTGCCACGTATCTGTCTACATCACATCCAGCGCTTGCACTTTCTTGTAAGTAATTTTTATTATTATAATTGGCAATAAACAATCATTGCACTTGTTAATCATTCACTGTATCTTTTATCTGTTCATCCTATTTATTTCCTATTTTACTGGTAAGCTTATCGAATAGTCTGATAAAGTAAATATTAATTAAGTAACAAATAGTAATTTGACCATCAATAAGAATATTCTATAATTTTATAAGCCGTGAGGTAAGTTGATAAGTTTTCTCATACGTTGCGAGTTTGAATAAGTGCGGGTCTTTGCTTTGCAAGAACCCCAGCCCACTGCTCTGTCCAAGTAAAATAAAATTTGTTAGAGGCCAGCCTAAGCCAAGGTTCAACCCGCGAATTCTGGTGGCTGCTGGTAAGAATCGCGAAGACGAAAAGCGATTTGTCTCAATATATGGGCAGATCCATTAATTCTCGACGAAAGTGTGCGCACTCAGGTCAACGATTTTGATGCCGATTTTTTCCTCAAAAGTACACCTTAAAAAAAGAAGATCCTGAAAATTTAGGACCGATATAATCAAATCTGGCCGCTGGAGAATTTTTTGAATTAAAAAAAAAGTCGATTTTTCACTGATTTTCGAATATTTGTATCTCAGCTTCTATATAACTTAAAGACTCCTGCCCAACGGCATTTTTCTCAGTAGACTCTCTACTTTTAAGAAAAAAATAAGAATTTGGTCTAAACGCAAATAGGGCTTAGCTGACAGCCTCTAACTAACGAACTGTTTTGGTTAAATTTCACCTATTTATAAAACACTAGTATACGTACAGTGTTCGTAGTTGAGGATCGACCAGCAGCTAATGTCTTCTATTGGGGTACACTTTAGTAGAATCTATGCAATTTTTACTTCATTGCTTCTATTAAATAAAGTTATAGCCATCTGAAACCAATCAAATTTTAAAAAATTGCAGTTTTCAGATGGCTAGAACATTTTTCTCGGAACTTTGATTTCCTTCAAACTTTCAGGAAAGTTGCTTTATTATGTTCCTAAAAAGCCCTGAAAATCAAGGCTAGGGAATCGAGCTTGTATTCAAGTTATGAATTTTTTAATATTGCCAAAATTGCGTTGTTGAATATAATATTTGCTGATAATTTCTTACATATCTATCGAATTATTCATATCTTAGAGACAAGTGAATTATGAATATTTTCTGTACATAGATATAACTGCTGTCAGTAACCATTTGAGTAACGTCTCAAGTAAACATTTTACCCTCAAAAGCGCTATCGTTCTTATATTTTTTGAAGTTGTTTCAAAAGTCGCGCTGAGGCTACTCTGTTACTCAATTTATCCGCTTCGTGGCGTGACTGAGGTACCAATGTTATCATACGCTCATGAAAGCATTGCAATCTACGTTGAAGTTCTCTAGGTATGAAGGTCTACAGTATTTAGTAATTTTTATGTGTTTAATTTGGAGTGTTTAAACTATCAAAACTTGAAACAATGGATAAGTGTTATATTGGTCAGTCACGCCACGAAGCGGATAAATTGAGTAACAGAGTAGCCTCAGCGCGACTTTTGAAACAATTTCAAAAAATATAAGAACGATAGCGCTTTTGAGGGTAAAATGTTTACTTGAGACGTTACTTAAATGGTTACTGACAGCAGTTATATCTATGTACAGAAAATATTCATAATTCACTTGTCTCTAAGATATGAATAATTCGATAGATATGTAAGAAATTATCAGCAAATATTATATTCAACAACGCAATTTTGGCAATATTAAAAAATTCATAACCTGAATACAAGCTCGATTCCCTAGCCCCGATTTCCAGGGCTTTTTAGGAACATAATAAAGCAACTTTCCTGAAAGTTTGAAGGAAATCGAAGTTCCGAGAAAAAAGTTCTAGCCATCTGAAAACTGCAATTTTTCAAAATTTGATTGGTTTCAGATGGCTATAACTTTATTTAATAGAAGCAAGGAAGTAAAAATTGCATAGATTCTACTAAAGTATACCCCAATAGAAGACATTAGCTGCTGGTCGATCCTCAACTTCGAACACTGTACGTATACTTGTGTTTTACAAGTAGGTAAAATTTAACCAAAACAGTTCGTTAGTTAGAGGCTGTCAGCTAAGCCCTATTTGAGTTTAGACCAAATACTTATTTTTTTCTTAAAAGTAGAGAGTCTACTGAAAAAAATGCCGTTGGGCAGGAGTCTTTAAGTTATGTAGAAGCTGAGATACAAATATTCGAAAATCAGTGAAAAATCGACATTTTTAAAAATTCAAAAAATTCTCCAGCGGCCAGATTTGATTATATCGGGTTCAAATTTTCAGGATCTTCTTTTTTTAAGGTGTACTTTTGAGGAAAAAATCGGCATCAAAATCGTTGACCTGAGTGCGCACACTTTCGTCGAGAATTAATGGATCTGCCCATATATATATGTTTATATTTATATATTGAATTATTATTCATGGGTATATAGTTGAATAAAAAAAAAAAAATTAAAAAAAAATTGTGAGGTTACCGGCGTTGACACACAAAATATTAATTTTTTCTAATTTTATATTTTATTTTTAAATTCACTTACTTTTATGATTCTTACTCGAAATAATTAATTTTTATTAATTCTAATAATTAAAAAAATACATCTATAAATTTTTTTGTAATTTAATTCGTTTCCAGCGTTCTCACTTTCCGTACGGCGTCTTCAGTTCTACTTAAAAGTTAGATGGCAACACATTCATAAATAATTTAATAAAACACAATGATTCAACAATTGCAAGTACAGACAACAGTGACATAAAGCTGGTGAAAAGATACTAAACTAAAGAAGGCTACGGTTCAGCGTTACTAGATGTGAGCCCAGAAATACATAAAATAATCTTAAAAAGAAGTGATGTCAAGATAGGCTGGAAAAATTACAAAGTTCATGATCATGTTACTGTGATTCAACGCTATAAATGCTGTGGCTTTAATCACTTCGCTCATAAATGTAACAAAGGTGTGATATGTAGATTATGTGTTGACAATCATCGTGAATCGGAATGCACAAGTATTGTAAATAAATGCATAAATTGTGTTGATTCGATAAATAAGGATAAATCACTGACATTGAATGTAGATCACGTAGCTACAGACAACAGATGTGAGAGTTATTTGAAGATGATGAGAAGGAAACAATCAAATATTTTAGATCAAAAACAATAGCAACAAAATAATCGATACAAATTATCTCGACTGGATATAATTGTACTGAATATTTGTGGATTAGTTAGCCATAAAGATGAATTGGAGTGTTCCGTGTATCGTACAAAACCAGATGTAATTTGTTTATCAGAAACTCATGTCACAGAATCCGTATTGGACCATGAAATTAACATCGAAAATTATAAACACGTGAGAACTGATACTAATAATCCAAGGACTGGTGGAGTAATTACATATGTAAAAAAAGATTCGAATTTCAAGGTTTTGATGAATAAAAACGAAGTAATTGATGGAACTTGGCTGCATGTAAGCGAGATTTGTAAAGAAAGCTTAACGATATGTAGTTTGTATAGTTCTCCCAATAGTAGTTTAAGTAACTTTTGCAACAATTTTATTAATTTAGCTGATGAGTTACAGGATATATTCAAATTAATCGTCGCTGGAGATTTTAACATTGATGTAAATAGGATTAATTATTACAGTAGAAAACTATTATATGAATGAGCTTATGTGGGTTTAAGCCAAAAAGTTAATTCCTTCACTAGATGTACTGTCACGTCAAATACTATAATTGACTTAGTTTTTTCTAATTTTAATGTATTGACAAGAGTGCTAGATACACCAAGAATCACTGACCATAATATTCTTAAAATAACTATTCCAAGACATGATGTAAATCATAATAGTACGACACAAACCTATGATTCGAGAGATTTACAAAACATCGACAAGGATGTTTTCCATTCAAAATTAACAGATAAACTTAGCACTTTAGAGTTTAATTATAATTTTAATGATATTTGTGATATAAGTAATTTTAATTTTTATGTTAATAAGATTTTAAGTGTTTTTGAGAATGTTTTAGATGAAGTTGCACCAATAAGTAGGAAAATTATAAAACCCAAGTGGCAGTTAAAACCATGGATAGATAAATTAATTATTAATAAAATAAAAGAGCGCGATAACACTTTTTTATTTGCTAAGAAATCCAAATTATTGTCAGATATTGAGAAGTATAAAAAATTACGGAACGAAGTTGTTAATACTGTAAGACTCAGTAAAAAGAGTTACTATGAAAAATGTATAACTAATAATAAGTGTAATCCAGAAAAACTGTGGAAATCGTTAAAAGAGTTGATTGGTAATAAGAAAAAATGTGATTCTATGGCTTTAAATGAAATTGATTTTAATGATAATGTGATATCTGACCCACGTATAATTGCAAACAAGCGAAACGAGTATTTTATAGACAATGTTGGGAAAATTATAAACGATATTAAATGCCCTAACAAAAATAACATTCGCTTAAACTATGATATTGTTAGATGGGAAAATTTTGATGAAGTTACAATTTCACAAGTTGATAAAATTATTAAAAATTTAAATTGTAAAAAAGGTTCTAAACTTGAGATTAATGCGTACATAGTGAATTTAATTTGGGAGGCTGACAAAAGTATAATATTATTTATGCTTAATAATTCATTAAAATTAGGATTGGTACCTGATAGATAGAAAGTATCTACCGTTATACCAATCCAAAAAGTTAAAGGAAGTTCGAAAGCTGAAGAACTTAGGCTGATAAATACTTTACCCATCTTCGAACAAGTACTGGAACAGATAGTTAAGGCTCAACTCGAAAATTTTGTAATTGACAATCATATTTTAAATGAGGAGCAATCGGGTTTTAGAAAAACTTACTCGTGTGAGACTGCATTACAAAATTGTTTTATAGATTGGCGTAACTATCTAGATGCAGGTATGTTAGTAGGATTATTATGTATCGATCTCTCGAAAGCTTTCGAGACTATCAACAGACTTGAACTATTAGCAATATTAGAAAAATTAGGTATAAAAGGTATGGTTCGTGATTGGTTTGCATCGCACTTACTAAAAAGAAAGCAAAGAGTAAAGTTCCAAAATACAATATCAGAGGAAAAAGAAATTGACGATGGTGTCCCTCAGGGATCTAAATTAGGACCACTGCTGTTTATTATATATATAAATAGAGTAGTTGAAATATTTAGGAAATATGGTATTATTTGTAGATTGTTTGCGGACGACATGATATTGTATTTCCACAGTCGAGGCTTGAAACTTATAGAAACTAAATTGAATAAAGCTTTAGAACTCTTACATGATTGGCTAGTCAATAAACAGTTAAAAATTAATATTAAAAAAACAGTATTTATGATTTTAAATGATGATAGAATGAAAAATGTTCGAGGTAAATGCAATATTAATTTAAATGGTGAAAAAATACAGGAAGTCGAAAAAACAAAATATGTAGGGGTCTTGATTGATGAAAATTTAATGTTTAATGAAAATGCAATGTATACGGCTAGAAAAGTAGGTACTAAAATTAATGTGCTATCGCGGCTCAGAAATACCGTGAATAACTATACAAAAAGTATGATATATAAAGCAATAGTAGCTCCTCACTTCGAATATTGTAACACGGTAATGATAAACTATAACGAAAAACAAATCAATACATTGCAAAAACTACAAAATCGCGCTATGCGCATTGTGCTAAATGCGAACAAGTACAAAAGAATAAATCTCATGTTAGAATCGTTGAAATGGATTTCAATTAGACAGAGAAAAAAGTATAATGCCTTAATACTAATCTATAAAATGATCCATAAATTGACTCCATCTTACCTAAATGAAAAAATTAAATTGAATAGTAACAAACACAATTATTGCACCCGGCATTGCTTTATGTTAAACATTAATAATACCCGAACTTATACTGCTGAAAAATCGGTAACTTATAGAAGATTTCAATGGTATATTGACTTGCCAAATGATATTAAAGATGAAATAACACTGGACCGTTTCAAACGATCTCTAAAAACGCATATTAAATTACATTGTAATATTTAATTGTTAATGATTTAATTGTTATTGTGATAATGTACAAAGATATGTAACAAGTAGCAAATTGCTAATTTCAATAAATCTATTATTTATAAAATGGCTACCGGAAAGATGCTTGGCCTTGGTCTGGATGAATATTGAGCAGCATTACCAACTTGATAGCCTTTGTTATTAAACATCCGTGGAAACAATGTGACGTTTTTTTTTTTTAAATACATAATTTCCGGTTTTTCGTGAAGGGCCAGTTTTTTAAACCAGGTTTATTTTTACTCTGGGTTTAAATTATAATTGCTGGTCTGTCTTTATATCGTTAATATATAGATATACTAGCAACATTAATTTAAACCTGGATAAAAATAAACCTGGTTTGACGAACTGGCTTCAAGACTCCAGAAAAACGCTAGGAACTTTCTGTTAATCTTTTCAATTTTGGTCGAGACAGTTTATTTTTTTTAATATATTTTTTGTTGAAATAAATTAAGTTAAAAATCATTTGCCATTACTTCTTAATGTATAATATTTGGGAATCCCAAACGGAGTAATGGCAGATTTTTATCAAACCACGTTGTAATGATTTTATATGAATTTTTGTAGACACACTATGTGAAAATTTTACTTTATCGACTGCTTGTATGCTCAAGACCTACTATTTCGATCTTAGTTTAAACCGGCGTACTTTTTTTTGCCTACGATTAATAGACTACAATTATTGAACTAATAAATTATGAGGTTATAATAAAAAATTTTATCGTAATTAAATGAGTAAAAATTTAAATTCTGATGAATAAATAACAACAATTTATCATAAATGAAGCATTATGCATATACAAAGATATAGATATAAATGTAGTCAAAAAAAAATGTATCTGAAATAAATTGCTGTTTAAATAAATTAGAGAGAGAAAAAACTATGGACCAAGTTGTTTATTAAAAAATCAAATACTTATTTTTGGAAAGAAATAAAAAAAAATACTTATGCTTAACTTGATAAGAACTATATTTCTGTTTATACATTCTTTAATTCATTATCTTCAATTTCGTTCCAATGTTCACTGTATAAATATATTAACATACACATATATTGTCACTAAACATTGTTGACCAAGGAATAGCTGAAAAAAAATTTGTGTATCTAAGAAAGAGCTTTCTTTGATTAAAATTCAATGTCTTTTGTTTAAACGTTTTTAAAATGCTTAATTTTTAATTATCAGTATGCATATTGGTAGTAATTGAAAAAAAAAAATCATAAAATAAATAAAAATGAAAGTGGTTAGCTGTTAGAAAGAGAAAAGGTAGAACACTTCATTTATATACGAGAAATGATATAATGTCAAATTATCAGAATTAAGATTATAATCATTATAATTAAACGGGAAGGATATATTCTATGATTATTTCGAAAGGACTCTAACCATAAAAAATCCGAAGCTCATAATAAAAAAAAAAAAAAAATAAATTAAACTCAAAATTCTACACTAATTATAATACATTTTAAAAAATATTCCGCCTTTTTATCTTAGATGTCGCTCTGACTTTCAATCCTACTATTGTCATTACTTACGCTAGTGCTGCTGCTAGTAGTTGATAGAGAGAATAAAGAAAAACAAAAGAAAAATAATAATAACAGTAAAATAATAAAAGTATTAAAAATAAAAATGGCAGCTACATTTTTCGTGAAAATTAGTTTTATTTATTTTATATAATTATAATTAAACTAGACGGATTTAGATAGTGCGTTTCAATAGGGTTCTTGTGATAAATAACACGAATATAATGGAAAAAAGATTGGGTCGATTAATTGTGTCTATCGAGAGTTATTTGGTTTACTAAGTTTCATACAGAACAATTGACAACTCGCGTCACTCGGATTAAAATAATTTATATTGAATTAATGGAATAATCAATCGACTTGAGATTAGGTCGAAATCATTCTTTAATAAATTGCCTTTGTGTTGGTATACAATTTGACCCATTTTATTGTAATCAAAAGAGTATAGAGAAAATTTAATGTGAGTGAATGAGTCAAAAAATTTAGAGCGATCATAGAGCACGCCGGCGCTTTCACGCTTGAGGTGTGCAATAGAATTTATTTCAATAGAATTCCTTCCACAATACTTTAATAAGCGTTGGCTGAGCATCCTTATTTCCTTTAAGTAGGATTGGAACAATTCGAGCTAATGTTTCGAGATTGCCTGCATTTAAAAATTTATCTGTCCCACTGAAAAATGAATTTATAACTCCGATAAACGTCGAAGGGTAAACTTTGTCTCTTATTAAAGTAGATTCTAGGCAATTTGATCGTTTGAAAATTACGAACGGTTTTTGAAATTCTGGGATTTCTTCAAAGGCTGCATTAATTTTATCGTCCCCCACTTCACATGTCTCTAAATAATTACTTTCAGAATCTCTTATTTCGAAAAGAAGTTCAATGTTGGATTGCCTTTCTTCAAAAATTTTATTTTCAGAATTTGATAATGTTGAACAATTTTAACTTATAGGCAATATTTTTAGAGAAATATTTTTAGTATCTGAAAGGATTAAAGGTTTTTCCAAAATTTGGGCACTTCCGGACCTTTTTTCGACTAACGTATACCTGGACTGGAAAGCAGAAATATCCGGACTGCTCAAATTAGGAAGAGACTCCTCAAAGAAAGTTGCTTCTGGAATAATTTGAACGGATGCTTGATAATTTTTTTGTAAAACTTCGACTTTTCTTAAACACCCAGATTGTAGAACAAAGTAGGTATCAACAATAGTGGTATCAACAATAGGATTTGGTTTTTGAATGGGACGAGCAGAAACTCGATTTTCGTTAAAACATCGTCCCCCACTTTTCTCATAGGAACGATAATCAGAGGATTTACAGCTCGGAGTGCGATGAGGCTTATAAAAAAATGCCTCTTGTCTAACCGAGAGGTAGAGTTCTTCCAGAGTTTGAGGGTCTTCCCCCACTGCAATACGCTTTATATAATTAGGTAAATTATCGTCGAAAATGTCAAATGTAATTTGATACGCTTTTTCGGACACATACCTGAAATCTCTCTTAGGGGTAAAGGACACCCAAACCTTAATCATGTCACACAACCTAAAATAAAATTCAGTTATGCATCCTTCATTCTCTATGAAAGCATTAGCCAAGTGCGTTTGCCATATATCTGGATTATGAAATGTATCGCTCAAGGCTTCAAGAATATCAGAGACGCAACGAATTGTAACGTCGTCCACAATGCTACGAATATGACCAAATATTCGGTGATAAATTCTAGTCATAAAAATACCGTTGTAATTAGGATGGATATACGGCATCCACTTTCTAATTATCGCTTCAAAATTCTCAAAATCTCGTTTGCAATTTGGACTTCTACTATCAAGCTTCGGCAATTCGCGATAAAATGCAAAAGACAATTTATATTGAGATGATACGATGTGTTCATCATCTATCGGGCTATTTAACTGAATAACGGGTTTAGGATACACCATGTCTTCTCCTAAACCTTCCACCAGAGGTGGCATCTGTTCTCTTCGCCACCTATTTCTGTTGCCGCAAATAATGGTAGACATCACATTCTAAGGTGACACGTGAAACAACGATATTATAAGTCTCTGTACTCAGGACAAAATTGCTGACTTGGCCAGAGAGAGAAAGAAAGAATTAGTTTTTACAGCACGAAGCTGCAACAGTAAAGTCAATGTACGACTTTTGCCGACTCTGCAACAACGTCGCGACGTCGCGAGGTGTGGTACTGCGTACCGAGCTTGTATCTCGATTAAAATATCTTCCAGTAGAATCGGTAAAAGATCCATCTCCGGATCGGCAATCTCGATATGTTGGTGGTTAAAACACATTTTCAATGATGAACCCTGAAATTACCGAATTTCAGTGCATAAATTACGGAGTAGAGTTCAGATAAGGAGTTATCAAATTCCTCACTTTTAATTGAAAATGGGTTTAAATAAAGAAAAAACTCATTATGATTTTTTTTTTTACCAACTTACCCCTTAACTGTAACAAATATCCACTAGCCGTCAGAACAACTTGATAAAACGTAATGTCTGAATATCATCTTTTCCTATTCCTCAAGAAAAAGAATATAATAATAATCGTGGCCTTGCTAAATCAGCAAAATTGAAAACCGACCACGAATTAGACAAAGCGAAACACGGAAATAGCAACCAAAAGCAAATCTCCAAACTCAAGGCATTACAAAATAGCCAGGAAAAAAAAAAAAATCTATTTGAGAAATCAACGGATACATTGATAACAACCTGTGAAAATCATTCCACATGCATACTACACATACAAAAGACCTTCATTCTTAAATAATCAGGGTGAATTCTTCAGCATTATTATTAAAAGCCATCGATTATTCACTTTATTCATGATATAAATCATACCATTGATTTCTACATAAAATTAGCTGGTTTAGAGAATAGTCCCTCCAGTGACTGTAAGATGGAGACATTTGCCAGTAAAATTTAAGATCAATACGACGGTCGATATTTAGCATCTCGTCGATGCTACGCGGTCGCGTGAGTTGCGAACGCGGGCAAAGAAGAGACCGATTGGACTTACCCGGGGACTAAGTCATCTCCCTCTCCTTTACTCGAGGATATCTCGCGCTCACTCACTCTCACGTAGCAAAATCTAACAGGTTAAACTAAATAATTATTCAAGGATTGATATATAAATATATATATATATATATATATATATATATATATATATATATATATATGGAGACAATGTGAATGGTCATCTTCTTCCTCAGTCTTGCGGTTCCCATTTTTCCCCGTCTCGTTGCCGTCTGAAACTACCCAAGTCATAGTGCAGTGGTCACATGACTAATTATCACGTCGACACATTTCCGTAAGGGTGAAGTGGGGACGGTCCCGAGGCTAACCCTACGCCCAAAATTATCAGTTAATCACTTCGATCCTGGATCAATTAGCGATAAGACGTATAATTTAGTTTTACTGTCGTATACTAGCAATTTATGTGCGACTTTGTTAATACGGATAACTACTTTGTAAATCGGGAAATTAACTTGCGTTATAGTTGTGTTACTGGTAATTCTCTTGCGATATACTTTACTGTCCAAGTTTACTGATTATTATAAACAAAGTTAGTTAAATTAAATATTACTGTACGTTACCGGCGATATACTCGCAATATAAAATTATACTGTGCCACGCATCTGTCTACATTATATCCAGCGCTTGCACTTTCTTGTAAGTAATTTTTATTATTATAATTGGCAATAAACAATCATTGCAATTGTTAATCATTCACTGCATCTATTATCTGTTCATCCTATTTATTTCCTATTTTACTGGTAAGATTATCGAATAGTCTGATAAAATAAATATAAATTAAGTTACAAATAGTAATTTGACCATCAATAAGAATATTCTATAATTTTATAAGCCGTGAGGTAAGTTGATAAGTTTTAACACGCGTTGCTGAGTTTGAATAAGTGCAGGTATTTGCTTTGCAAGAACCCCAGCCCACTGCTCTGTCCAAGTAAAATAAAATTTGTTAGAGGCCAGCCTAAGCCAGGGTTCAACCCGCGAATTCTGGTGGCTGCTGGTGAAAATCGCGAAGACGAAAAGCGATTTGTCTCAATATATATATATATATATATATATATATATATATAGTATATATGTATTGTATATATGTATATATATACTATATACATATATACATATATACTACCTTCCTGAATAATTATTAAATTGCCTACCTACTTGCACTTTAAAACTAAACTTTAAATTAAACTAATTTTTGAACTAAACTAAATCCGCGCTTACAGATTATTAATATAACTAATATTACTTAAATAAACTAACTTGATAATAAATAATTAAACTAAATTAAATTTTTAATTAAAACTTAAAAACTGAAACTAATAAATAAAAAAAAAAGGGGGTGATAGGTATAAAAAAAAAAAACGCCAAACACGGAAAATTCATAGTGATAAAATATATTAATATAAATGTATCCATTAAATATATTTGATAATGATCTATTATCATTCTGGACACCCCTCGCCGGATGGACGTGGTCACTCCTCGCTGGACCCTACTGGAGCCTCATCAAAGCTCGTGTCCAGTCACTGAAAAAAAAAGGGGAAGAAGGAAACATTAACAAATTGAGGCAGACCGATAGCGTCTCGATCTGCTCGTGGTTGGGGGCCATAACTACCTCGAATGGCCCCGTTGACTCCAGGGTACCCTCGACGAACCAGCGGGCCTCCGCTTACTCTGGTGGAAGATGCCCCGCAGCCATCAACCACACGCTATCGATCACCTCGATAGCGTTGGTCGGGTTAATATAACCGACCAGACTCCCGACCATGACGCCCAGATGTAAAATCGTCTAAAAAAAAAAATTTTAAATAAAATAGTTAGTAGAGAAAAACAGACAAATATTATTAATAAGTGGAGCCACACTTACCCTTGAGCCGTCGCGGTGGATTACAAATTGTAACGTAAAAGGACGAAAAGCCCTGGATATGTTCCTCCGTAGCGTACATTTTAGTTTTTTTTTTTTTTATTACACCTGGCACTGATGAAGATCAATTATACACTGAGAATAACTCTCAGCGTCAACTGGAATGTGTACCAAGATAAGACGGTAACCGAAGATTAAATTCGCTCGTGCAGACGCGGCAAAATCTAACTTGCAATTAAACATCGCTAGATGTCGGGTCAATGCAGATTTGCACTAATTGCGAAATGTTCTCTCCAGCTTATGTCCTTGCATTATATTTCTCAAGGTCATCTTTAAGCATATGTGTATGCATGTGGAAATAGTTAAGAATAAATAAGATTTTGATCAAATAAATAATTGTAACCCTAATTTTACGTAATTTTGTTTTTGTCCCCCTTATATTTAAGTTATGTAAACTTTCATTTAAACATTATTATTAGTTGGGTGATATGAAAATCGTAGATTTTAGGGGAAAAATTATATAAAATTTTCATATATATACATATATATACACTAATGCAAAAAATTAAAGGAGCAGAAAAATTTTATAAATTTTTCAGTGATTTTTGGAAGGCTGTAACTTGGTGAAAAATAATCATATCGAAATTTTAAAAAAAGCATTTTACAGCTTGAAATCTCTAGTTTTGGTGCAATTTTTTCAAAATTTTTTAAAAGCTCCGGTTATTGCGCAAACAGAAGAAATACCGCGAGACCAAAAATTTCTCAATTTTTTTTTTTTTCCGAAGAGCCCACGGACCGTGGAAAAATTCTTTCAACTAAACGAATCCATAGCTCGTTTAGCAAATTTATTCCGCTTCACTTAGGTTTTTTTTTAACCTCGTAGGACAATTTGTCGCAGAGATATCAGCCTTCAAACAGGAAATGATCCTTTTGGCTTTGATCATCGATATTTCAGGTACCAATGATCGCACAGAAAGTTGAAAGTCGACGTTAAGAACTTGAATAAATTCCCTAAAAAACCCTGTCATCATGTTCTGAAAAAAAAAATTTTTTTTTATTTATAACATCCATTAGAAGTAAGTACGAAAAATGACTTTTTTGGTTTTTTAGTAAATCAACCGCTACTCTGAAAATATCGATAAAAAAAATAATGTTGCCAGGGACTTTTTTAGCTTAATGTACCCCCAAGACCCCTGTGCATTTTTTCATTGATCTGTCGAACCGTTTTTTGGGAATCATTGTTGGGAATTCAGGTATGGTAATCGTGAATAAAACAAATCAATTTATTAAACAACTGAATATTATATCTTTTATTAAAATACGCGCTCTAGGGTAAGTCTTCACTCGTAAGAGATTTAGCTTAGACTAACTTATTCTTTTAATATTATTTAACACTGAGGTCCACCAACCTCTCCTCTTTTTGTATAACAAAGATCTCTAAGTTCAAAATATATGTATATGAGTGCAAATGAAGAAAAACATATTGCCTTGCATTTACTTGGAATCTCTCGTCGACCCAAGTACCTAAGGTCATAAAATTTGATCCATGCTAGCTTTCTTTTCTTTAAGTAAACATATACACATGTTGAACTCAACTCAAATATATATACTACGACTTAAATGCGACACTGTTCGAAATATTATTTCGAACAGAATATTTACTAAAGAGAAATAAAATTAAATAAAGTATATATAAGAATAAAGATTGATTTTTGTACAGAGAATCCAACAATCATCGATCAAAGTTTAGCTAAACAATTAAAGGAGCAAGTTTTGTTCCTTTAATTGTGTAATCATAATCAAAATGAAAAAATTTTTTTTTTTCAACTTTTCCCAAATTTTTGCGTTGGTGACTCAGCAAATGCAAAGAAATGACAAAAAAAATAACAAATTTCCACAAAATGTCAAAAAAAATTGAAACTTTTTTTTTTGTTCTGAATTTTTTTTTGACATTTTTTGGAAATTTTTTATTTTTTTTGTCATTTCTTTGCATTTGCTGAGTCACCAACGCAAAAATTTGTGAAAAGTTGAAAAAAAAAATTTTTTTCATTTTGATTATGATTACACAATTAAAGGAACAAAACTTGCTCCTTTAATTGTTTAGCTAAACTTTGATCGATGATTCCCAAAAAACGGTTCGACAGATCAATTTAAAAATGTACAGGGGTCTTGGGGGTACATTAAGCTAAAAAAGTCCCTGGCAACATTATTTTTTTTATGGATATTTTCAGAGTAGCGGTTGATTTACTAAAAAACCAAAAAAAGTCATTTTTTTGTACTTACTTCTAATGGATGTTAAAAATAAAAAAAAATTTTTTTTTCAGAACATGATGATAGGGTCTTGTAGGGAATTTATTCAAGTTCTCAACGCCGCCTTTCAACTTTCTGTGCGATCATTGGTACCTGAAATATCGATGATCAAAGCCAAAAGGATCATTTCCTGTTTGAAGGCTGATATCTCTGCGACAAATTGTCCTACGAGGTTAAAAAAAAAACCAAAGTGAAGCGGAATAAATTTGCTAAACGAGCTATGCATTCGTTTAGTTAAAAGAATTTTTCCACCGTCCGTGGGCTCTTCGGAAAAAAAAAAAAATTTAGAAATTTTTTGTCTCGCGGTATTTCTTATGTTTGCGCAATAACCGGAGCTTTTAAAAAATTTTGAAAAAAATGCACCCAAAACTAGAGATTTCAAGCTGTAAAATGCTTTTTTTATAAATCTCGATATGATTATTTTTCACCAAGTTACAGCCTTCCAAAAATCACTGAAAAATTTATAAAATTTTTCTGCTCCTTTAATTTTTTGCATTAGTGTGTGTATATGGGTCATTTCACCAAATAAAATTAATGTTACGGGGCGACCCTCGTCGATGTGGTTTAAACTTTGTGGAGTCGTTCTATATATTAAAAAAAAAAATTCTCTGAAAATTTGGTTTGTAAAATATATATAATCTATATTGTACTAACTATAAATGCACAAATACATAAGTGATCGGGTACTATTTTCCTGATTAGGTATGTCTCTTACCTTACATCAATCTGTAATCTTTAAGATCAAAATAGAAAAAAAGAGAGTCAAGTTTGAGAGTTGTTGATGCCACACTACCTTAATTAGAAATATTATTACAGCTATAATTTTTTTTTTATGATACATGTATTTAGTTAACATACAGTAAATTCAGCTCCATATATTATAAAGATTAACATAAATATGATATTTAATTAACGAATTATTGTAATAATTAAAGACTTCTTTTCTTGTATCTTCTCTCTTATCGATTTATGTGCGAGTAAGAGGTAGAGGCAAAGTCATATTTTATTGGTTGAAACATCGACTGTTTTGAAAGAAATTTAAGACAGTAACAGTCTTCCTATCATTTTCCGAGGTCAAGAGTTATTAGAGTATTTAAGTAGGAGGCATTAACTCTATATCAACTACGCAGTGAACTTCCCAGACAGCATTCAAGTCAGAATGACTGCTTTACGACGTATTTTTGAAGGAGTCTTCAAGAAGTCTTATAATGATTTCGTAAAGGTGTCATTTTTAAGAATTCTTAATTATGAGTTCTTGGAGACTCTATAAATAAGACGTCAGTTTTGTGACGTCTTAATGTATTCTTTTTTTAACTTTTTTGAAGTCAAAATGAAGTCAAAATTAGGAGCTCCTTAAGACGTCATGGTAAGTTCATTCTGAAGTCTTTTTTGCGGAGTCAGAAAAAAGAACTCTTTGAGAACTCTTTTTAAAGACGTCTTACTGAGTTCGCTAGATGGCGCATTCGACATCTTGAGAACTTCTTAAAGACTTCTTTAACATGTTTTTAAGACGTCCAAATCATAAATGGGAACACATTCAGAACTCATCAAGACGTCATTTTGCTATCTGGGTTTGTGCATACTAATTTCTCATTTACGAAGCATAAAAGATAATTACGTATATTAATGGACAATAACCAATCTATACTAATTTTTGGTTGAAGAAAAACAGACTAAGCAAAAAAGATAAGAATAATGCAAGAAGTGGAAGAAGCAGATGTCAGAATCAAATACACAGTACTAAAGAATTATCTGTAGATAGATAATATATAATAGGAAGATATGGAATGGCCACCCTGCAAATTTATGAGGCGTTGCCGTGGTCTTGCAAGGTCATATAAAGAAATTTATGAACCGCATCTTTCCGCACCCGCACCGGACGAGGTATATACGAACAGAAAAACGAACGCTTTTTATACTCAGCACACAGTATTAGGCAATACAAAAAATACAAATACAAAACGAATTGTATGATTAAGTAACATACAGTCTTGCTCGTGTGTATTATTTGTTTACTTATTTCGTTTTTTTTTTTCAATTTTTTGCATATGAATTGTAAATTTATTGTGCAGTCCTTAGATTTTTCATGTGACTCAATCGTAGATGGAATTTTTAAGTTGCTATACTTTACATACTTTATGAATACTTCAAAGACTGTAATTTTTTACTTTGCACTGAGAAAATTGAAAACTTAAAAAAAAAGGGAAAGTGTTAGTGTCGATCCGATTTTTGAAAATCGAATTTCTAACAGAAATTGATGTTTTGAGGTTTTAGAATGCTATTATGACTAATTTTAAGATGACGTCCGAGTATATGTATGTGTGTTTGTACGTATGTAAGCATGTATGTGAATATTCCGTAACTTCTAAACGAATGAACCGATTTGGCTTTTTGAGGTAGTGTTTGAAGCGGCTCATTAATTCCAACAACTTTTGAGAAATCGACCACAATCGGTACAGTGCGTTCATAGATGTTTCAAAAACAATTTTTTTTTTTTTTTTTCGATAACTTGTAATGCAATCGATGGATTGATTTCAAAATCCGATCAGCTCTAAAATTTTATAAGCTGAGTAGAATGTCAGTCATTTTATTTAATCAGGGAGCTCGAAAACAGCAAGAAGTTGTATTTGTGCTCATGGTCGATTTTTCAAGGAATTTTGTCATAACCTATCATAATTAGTTGAGTACGGTTCAAAAACGCCTTTCATGAAAAAATTTATGTATGTATATATTGAGACAAATCGCTTTTTGCTTTTACGATTTTAACCAGCAGCCACCAGAATTCGCGGGTTGAACTCTGGCTTAGGCTGGCGTCTACAAAATTTATTATTTACCTGGACAACGCAGATGAGTTCTCATAAAAGAAAAACCTGCACTCAATCAAACAAACAGTGCAGAAAATTTTTGAAAAATCTACCTTTCATTCTAACTTTCAAGTGGCATTTTTAGGTAGTTTTTTAAAAAACCGCTCGTTTTTTTTTAAATTGCTATAACTTTCTCACAACTTAACCTTTCGGCACTTTTTTTTTTAATTTGTGTTTTTAAATGTAGTTTTCAGAAAAAAATACAAAAAATTTTTCGGAAGTCACGATATATGAAATATTTCAGTTTTTTCAATAAAACCGTCATTTTTTCGAAGGCCGAAACCTTCGATTCTCAATTTTTTTGTCTCACAAAAAAACTTCAACCAAGACAGTATTTATCCCCGCTTTTCCCATTTTGTGCCGACTTTCCTTTATATTTTTTTTTTTCGATTAAAAATAAAAAAATTTCTAAATTTGGCTTATTTTTTGTGACTGCGCTGAAGTTTTTTTGGATTGTTTTTAAAAGCTCAGAAGTTGAATAAAATTGGACAAAAACAACCGTAAAGTGTATTAGGGGCAAGGATTGATTTTTTCGGTAGAAAATTTCCAATTTTTAAATATAGTGAAACCTAAACCTACAATAAACCTTCTCAATAAGACAATTTATAGATAAACTCAGAAGGTATCAGGAATGTTTGCCCACGGACATTAAATCCGTGACTTTATAATAATTTATTTACTTTATTTACTCATTTAATTATCTCAGTAACATTGCAAGAATGAGTGGGTTACTATACTATTATAATTACACACACACAAATTCTTTGAAAAAAAGGCTCATTAGCGATTTACAACGTCGCGGATTTAAGGTCTGCGGATGAAACGTGTAATGGGTGTACTTATTACATTAAATTGAAATGTGGTCTCAACGTAATAAGTGTCTCACACATGTGCAAAACTTAAGGTGTTTTGCAAACCTGTCTAGCTGAACTCAGTACTTCAGGACGAGGATAAGCCTCGTACTGGACGACACAGTATTAACATTAGGAGAGAAGTCTTATACCTAAACTTATTAGGAAGGTTGTGATAAATTAATTTTATATGTCAAATTTAAATATAAAACAATGGCATTTAATCGAACGAAGTCGCTTTACAGATAATTGATGAGATGATCAATAACCAAAATGAATGATAAAACTGACTCGCCTAAATCAACAAAACTGACTCGACTATTTTTATTAACAACAATTTGACTCGACTAACTTTACTAAATGACGACTCCTCAATTAATAGAATATTATTTAACAAATGAAATAGTTAACTCGACAATAAACAAAACGAGTTCACTTACTCCAACAACCTCCAACCTTAACCAGTCCTTCATTCCACCGATTCTTTTCCTCCAAGACCAAAACCTTAACCAGTCCTTCCTTCCAAGTCCACCAAACCATTCCAATCCTTTCCAATCAACCAGATCCAATCTACAATAAATATTATATAATTAACCCGTTTAAATAACTTAATTAAACTTAAATTTGGAATAAGCTTCCACGAGCCGTGGGCTTATATGCTCTTGGCCCATTTTAAATGATGACTAGCAGCACGTGTAGTAGTGGTAGTAGTAGATGGAAAATTGTAGTGGAAACCAAGATGTTAGTGGTAGTCGTAGTAAGTTACGTCCGTCCACGGTGGTTGCTGCGAGCCGAGAGACCGACCGCTCGTCGTCTCTGGCCCTCCTACCTCTCCACTCAGGTTGATCAACCCCTAAAACCAAATGTCGGGACTCGACCGTAGCGACCCCGGTGCATCAGTGACTGTATTTCCTCAATTGTTGACAGTGGTTGAAGAAGGAGGGCGGATCTTTTGGCGCGAGTCGAAATTAAATTTAAATTGAAATGCGATAGCATTCCAACCTGTTGCAAACGTTAGGTAACCACTCAGAAAAACATCGATAGCCCGAACTGAGAATCGAACCTAGACCATGTTGGTATCGCGCTGAGTGCTCTACCAGTTGAGATATCCAGTACTATACTATATTCCGTTCAATTTGATCTAAAATTGTCTATAAAGCTATCTATATTTTTCTCAGTTTATCTATAAATTGTCTTATTGACAAGGTTAATTGTAGGTTTAGGTTTCACTATATTTAAAAATTGGGAATTTTCTTCCAAAAAAATCAATCCTTGCCCCTAATACACTTTACGGTTGTTTTTGTCCAATTTTATTCAACTTCTGAGCTTTTAAAAACAATCCAAAAAAAATTCAGCGCAAAGTCATAAGAAATAAACCAAATTTAGAAATTTTTTTATTTTTAATCGAAAAAAAAAAAATATAAAGGAAAGTCGGCACAAAATGGGAAAAGCGGGGTTAAATACTGTCTTGGTTGAAGTTTTATTTGGGACAAAAAATTGAGAATCAAAGGTTTCGGACTTCGAAAAAATGACGGTTTTATTAAAAAAACTGAAATATTTCATATATCATGACTTCCGAAAAATTTTTTGTATTTTTTTCTGAAAACTACATTTCAAAACACAAATTAAAAAAAAAAAGGCCATTCGGCAGCCGAAATGGAAGGTAGATTTTCCAATTAATCTATATAAAAATTTCAATACATACATATCTTGTGATACATGTTAGTTTATAGTCATGATATGCAATTAGGCTCGTTTTCTAAGAGTGAGGGTAAAAAAGGACAAGGACTATTTTCGGTCGCGAACTTCAGATAGTTGATTTGACAAAACATTATATCGGTAATGTACCGAACTAACCTTCACGTAAACAAAGTATAGATAATTTAGTTAGTATGAGATCATAATTGTACTCGCTATTACGATAGAAAGACCAGTAATAATTATAGGACGTACAGATACGATTGAAACGTCATAAATAATAAAAGAAATACTTTTAAAATATAAAATAACTGTGAAATTTACAGGTTATTTTGTTCACAATAAAATAAAACTAACGAAATTGGATTATAATGAAAAATGCCTAAGTCATGTGCAATAAAAACCATATTTTCAACATTTTTTGATTTCATTAAAAATTTCACGGCTATCAAATTATTGGAAGAAATAGTCAAAACATAAAGCTTAAGGTCACATATTAAAGATTATTAGACAAACTTTCAGATACGTTTACGGAAATTGTCTATGAATATTAGTTTTGAAGTTATAAAAGTTTGAGCAGTGATTAAAAGCCGATTTCTACGAAAAATCATGAAAATTTCTAACAGCCATAACTTTAAATCTATTCAAACGATTCAGCCCATCTTTGAACTCAATCAAGATAATCGCCTATAGAATAAGTGTAAAAAATTTCATAAAGATCCGATACGAACTGTAAGTGCTATCGTAATGACAAGACCAGTGATAATCATAGGGAGTAGAGGTACATTTGATACATCATAAGTAATAAAAGAAATACTTTTAAAATTCGAAATAGCAGTGAAATTTACAGGTTATTTTGTGCAAAGTAAAATACAACTGACGAAACTGGCTTATAATGGGACATGCATAAGTTGTGTGGAATGAAAACCATATTTTTATCATTTTCTGATTCCATTAAAATTTTCAAGGCCATCAAAATATTGAAAGAAATGGTCAAAATATTAAGTTCAAGATCATAAATTAAAGCTTATTAGACAAGCTTTCAGATACTTTTTACGGAAATTGTCTATGAGTATTAATTTTAAAATTATATGAACTTGAAAGTGGATAAAAACGGATTTTTTCGAAAAATTGTGGAAATTTCAAAAAGCCATAACTTCTAAACTAATTGATCGACTTAGCCCATCTTCGAACTTAACCGTGATAATCGCCCATAGAATAAGTGTGAAAAATTTCATTAAGATCTGATAAGAATTGTAAGCGTAGTCGTGCCCTCAAAACTGCGTTATATATATATATATATATATATATATTAGGGTGGCACAAAACAACCGACTATTTTTTTTTTCCAGCTTGCATGAAAATTTGTTGGTTTACGATGTTTTAAGAAGCCTCTCCACAAATCAGCTCGAAAAAAAATTTTTAAGAGGTCGCTCACGAATTTTGAAAATATCAAAAATGATCGAAATTCGGATTTTTATTTAAAATTTTTTTTTTTTCTCGTGGCAGCAATAGTTTATATTTGTGAAATCATGACTATGCTGAAAATTTCAGCCCAAAATTTAAATATTTAAACGGCGCTCAAGAATTTCGAATATTAACTGATAATATGTAACTAATAGATTGAATTAGTTTTTATAACTCAATTATTGTCATTTCACTTGAATATAACTTTTGCATAGCCAAAGAAAAGGCCATTCGGCAGCCGAAATGGAAGGTAAATTTTCCAATTAATCTATATGAAAAGTTTCGTACATACACATCTTGTGATTCATGTTAGTGTATAGTCATGATATGAAATTAGGCTTGTTTTCTAAGAGTGAGGGTAAAAAAAAGACAACGACTATTTTAAAGAGAGAACTTCAGATAGTTAATTCGACAAAACATTATATAGGTAATGTAACAACTAACCTTCACGTAAACAAAGTATATAGAAAATTTAATTAATATGATCATAATTGTAATCGCTATTACGATGGCAAGACCAGTTATAATTATGGAACGTACAGGTACGTTTGAAACAACGTAAGTGATAAAAGAAATCTTTTTAAAACATAAAATAGCGGTGAAATTTACAGGTTATTTTCTTCACAATAAGATACAACTGTCGAAATTGAATTATAATGGGAAATGCTTAAGTTATGTGGAATAAGAAACCATATTCCCAACATTTCTAGATTTCATTAAAAATTTCAAGGCTATCAAATTATTGGAAGAAATAGTCAAAACATAAAGCTTAAAGTCATAAATTAAAGATCATTAGACAAGTGTTCATATACTTTTTATGGAAATTGTCTATGAATGTTAGTTTTGAAGTTATATAAACTTTAGCAGTGATTAAAAACTGATTTTTACGAAAAATGATGAAAATTTCAAACAGCCATAATTTTAAAACTATTCGAACGATTCAGGGCATCTTTGAACTAGATCGAAGTAATCGCCTATAGAACAAGTGTAAAAAAGTTTCATTAAGATCCGATAAGAACTGTGGATGCTATCGTAATGACAAGACCACTGATAATCATAGGGATTAGAGGTACATTCGATACATCATAAATAATAAATGAAATACTTTTAAAATATAAAATAGCAGTGAAATTTACAGGTTATTTTGTGCACAATAAAATACAATTGACGAAACCGGATTATTATGGGACGTGCTTAAGTTATGTGGAATAAAAACCATATTTTCAACATTTTTTGATTCCATTAAAATTTTCAAGGCTATTAAATTATTGGAAGAAATGGTCAAAATATAAAGGTTAAGGTCATAAATTAAAGCTTATTAGTCAAGCTTTAAATTACTTTTTACAGAAATGATCTATGAGTTTTAGTTTCAAAGTTATATGGACTCTAAAAGTGATTAAAAACTGATTTTTTCGAAAAATAAGCTTTAATTTTCATGCCTATATATATGCCTAGACCACTGGAATTACTTATTTTACCATTCATTTAATGGAATTTTGCTATTGCATTAGTTCTCCTACTTCTTAGTAAATTCATCGAGCTACTTAAATTCATATTATCGCAGTGTGACACTTATCAAATCCAAACATCCTCATTCAATGGGTATATACAATTTTGTTTTATCGACAGTGTATAAATGATATGATATATCAATAACAAAATTAACATTAGTTATGATGATAATATTCTCTATATCTACTCGTCGTTTGATATTCTAATAGGCTTTTTATTTCAAATATTAGTACTAATTTCAAGTATGACACTTTGATGTATCAAAATCAATTTTTAATCTTAGAATATTTTATTAGTAGATTTTATTGGAAGCAAATTATCGCCTTTATCCTTATGGTAGAATTTTCGAGCATTAAAACCATAATCTATCATAATTTTTCGAATATTGGTCCGATAGTTTGAATATATGCATACGTATCTTTAAATAACGTTAAATCATTACATATAGTGCATTGTCATCAAAAATTCTTCTGAAGCTCATGTAGTTAGCTTCAATTTTTGGCATTATACTTATAATTTTTTGATTTTTTTGTTTTATCATCTTGAGAGTTTTTAAGGAAATGTAAAAAAAATTTTTATTTCCTTATCAACTTTTATTTGAACAGTGAAAAAAATTAAATAATGAGAAATCTACTTCCATTTCAGCTGCCGAATAGCCTTTTTTTATTCATCATTGCCGCCGGAATGATACCAGTGGCCGCAGTTTCCGATCAAGGGTCAACAAACAGAGGAGCATTTTATTCGGAGAGGGATGAAACTCCAAATAATTTTGAAAGGAATCACTTCAATATTAGTAATTACGCTAACGAGATTTATATATTATATGACATCGCCCATTTAATTAAAACCTCAAAAAATAATTTCGCCGGTGCTTTTGAGGGCTGGATAGCTTATCAGCAATCCCAGATTTATGCCAATTCTTATTCAAAGCTGGATCCCAATCCATTAATTTACGGCATTTAACCCAAGATGGATTAGAGAATTTTTTTGGCTTGATTAAAAACTTGCAAGGCTGTGACCATAAGCTAATGACTACTCATTTCATAAGTGCGTTTAAAACCTCCATATTGACAATTTTTTCTAATTGCAATGTTCGCGGGGCTAATAGTAAAATTGAATCCTCCCCAACGATAATTCAGTTTCAGGATCTTCCTGCTATGAAATCAAATAAGCACAGTTCATCGCACGATACCAATGTTGAAGACACCGCACAAGAAATTGCTGAAGCTGACGATGTTCCAAGATTACAGCTTGATGATACCGTTGATAATTTTGATGAACAGCTAAATCTTATATTTGGCGGAGCAAACGAAGGACTTGACAATGATTTAGCTGATGATGAGAAGTTTATACCGGAAAAGTTATTAGCCAGTATTTTAAAATTATTATCATCAAAAGTATGTGTGGAGTGTAAATCTTGCATTGTCATGAATAATACATCAGGGGGTTCTACAATTTCATCAACTTGTAGAGAAGAAATTTTGAAGGCCATAAAATTATTCGACGATAATATCAAATCACGATTATATGAAAGGAACATTTGTTTTTTTGCTAAAGGATTAACAGCAAGTCAGTTTATTAAATCCTCGTTTAACTGTTCTAAGCATGAAGTTTCTGAACAAATTCTGAGCTTTCTTAACTGACAACAGTGTTATCTTTTCAATAGAAATGTGGAATTGGAACAGTTCTGAGTTGCTAATGCAGGAAAAATTGCAGAGTTGAGCTGAAGAGCAAAGTAATTGCATCTCAAGAGAAGTAATTTATTATCAGCCACAGTTTCAGTTTAAAACTGGGTAAACATTATCAAAGAATCTTGCGTTACAGTTTCAATTTATTGATTGATTTGTTTTAATGTAAAATACTTTTTAGAAATTAGTTCTAGAGCGAAGTTTACATTTCAAAATAACGGCATTTGAAAGCTCAGAGTTTAAAGCTTGAACAAAAGCTATAATAATATACTATGAAAATGTTTTGAATACTGAAAATTTTGTAATATTTATGTTCAGAGTTTGTATCAGTACGAACCAAAATATACTAGTCAACTTCCTTAGCTCTAAGACTAAATAAGAAATTTAAAAAATTTTATTAATATACTTTAAGGTAATGTGATAATTATATATTTAAATACCAAAAATTATTTAATTTAAAATTTGAGTGTAAAGTCTGGTTATTTGTGATCATACATAATATTTTTATATTGATACATACTGCACTTATCCAAAAAATTAAAGGAACAAAAAAATTTTATAAATTTTTTAGTGACATTTGGAGGGCTGTATTTTCGTGAAAAATGATCGTATCGAAAAAACAAAAAAAGCAAATTGAAGCTTGTAAAATGAGCGAATTAATCTAGAGGATCTGGTGTAGGTGATGGTAATTTTAACAACTAAAAATTACACACTTTTTAGAGAAAATAAATTAACAGTTTATTTACACTTTATACATGTAATTATTATTATTAGAAATAATTATTACTAGCGAATTCAACTAAAGATATACGCGAGAGCAAATGCAACACAAGTGAAAAATAATCACGTATAAAATGTCGACACGTGGTCGATAGCGATTACTTCACAGACATTAATTCACTAATCAATTATCCGCTAATGACAATTTATTTATTCCCAATAAATAGCGGCCTTAATTTACTGACTAAATATTGAGAGTAATTAGCTGAGCGATTTAGTATAAGAATTCACGAAAACTTTTATGAAAACAAAGCGATTTCAGAACACGAGGTGAACTGTACTAGAGCACGTTGTGAATTAGTATGATGAAACGATGGCGTCTTCCTTCGTTCCCGCTTGGAGGTGATGATGACAGCATGGCTGTCCCAGCGAGTTTTCCCATTGGCTTAAAAGCGCGCCAACAGGAAGCAGTTAGTAGCTGATTTTTCTCATTGGTAGCTGAGCACGCCGTTATGAGACGAATTTTCTGATTGGCCAGCTAATATAATACGAATTATCTTATTGGCCGGCTAGTAGCGGGTTCTCATGCAGTTTTTACACGGTCATGAGCCATAATTGCAAGTGTCGGGCCCATATAGCGAGTGAGCCGGCACTATTCTGACCCTGAAGTCAGTAGCGAGCTCGGCAACTCCTGGAATAGCGAAAATGCACGAAGGACTTGAAATTAATCAAGCTCCTGACTAAACAAAGCTTAAAATCTCTAGTTTGAAGATCTTTCAGCAAAATATTTTTTCGAGCCACAGTTTTTGCGGAATCATAAGAAAAAGGTCGAGACAAAATTTTTCTAAATTTTTTGGTTTTGTTTTTAAAGTCTACGGGGCCGGGAAAAATTTTTTCAAAAAAACGAATTCATGGCTCGCTTAGGAAATTTATTCAGCTACAATTTGCTTTTTTTTGTTTCTCTGTACGTCAATTTGCTGCTGAGATATCAACCTTCAAATGAAAAAGGATCCTTTTGTCTTTAATTGTCGATATCTCAGGAAATCATGGCCGCACAGTAATTTAAAGGGCAGTTTGAGGAACTTAAATAAATTCTCTACAAGCTCCATATTCGATTTTTTCGAAAAAAAATTTTTTTTCATCCTTGATATCCATTTGAAAAACCCTGTGGTGTGTAAAATTTCTGAAAAACGAGATAAAACAAGAATTTTTTTACTTTTTTTTTTATTCAGTTGTTTTTTTTTTTTCGTTTTTCAGAAATTTTTTTTTTTTCTCTTTACCTTACATTTACTGAATAACTAACGCAAAAATGAAAGAAAATCCGAAAAAAAATTGATTTTTTCATTTTGGTAATGATTACACAATCTAAGGAACAAAACTTGTTCCTTTAATTGTTTGGTAAAACTTTGAGCAATCGGCCCGGACAAACGGTTCAATGGATTAATCTGAAAATTTCCAGGGTTTTTGGGGGTACATTAAGCTGTAAAATTACTTGGCAACGCAAAGCGATGAGTCGACTAAAAACCAGAAAATGGCCATTTTTTAATGGTTTTTCAAATTGATATCAAGGATGAAAAAAATTTTTTTTTTGAAAGAATCGTAAATGGAGCTTGTAGGAAATTTATTCAAGTTTATTAAACTGCCCGTTAAATTACTGTGTGACCATTACTTGCTGAGATATCAATAATCAAAGACAAAAGGATCCTTTTTCATTTGAAGGCTGATATCTCAGCAGCAAATTGTCGTACAGAGAAACAAAAAAAAGCAAATTGTAGCTGAATAAATTTCCTAAACGAGCCATGAATTCGTTTTTTTGAAAAAAATCCTCCCGGCCCCGTAGACCTTTAAAACAAAACCAAAAAATTTAGGAAAAATTTTGTCTCAACCTTTTTCTTATGATTCCGCAAAAACTGTGGCTCGAAAAAATATTTTGCTGAAAAATCTTCAAGCTAGAGATTTTAAGCTTCAATTTTCTTTTTTTTTGTTTTTTCGATACGATCATTTTTCACGAAAATACAGCCTTCCAAAAATCACTAAAAAATTTATAAAATTTTTTTGTTCCTTTAATTTTTTGGATAAGTGTATATAGATATAATTTCTACTCTTGAATAAACGTTGCATATAATTTAAACATCTCTTTTATTAATTATATTATCGAACCCTGCCTATCTCCCCCAGGTTATGGGCCCAGTGTACAAGTAGATAAGAGTTTAGTGATATAAAATAAAAAGAAAGAGTTAAGTGAGTGAAAAGCCGAAGACGAAAAATAATTTTCGACCGCGTGGCAAACCTAACCTCAAAAATGAACACCGAGAGATCATCGAGGATCGAGTTGCTCAATAGCTCGAACTACGAGGTATGGCGAATTCGTATGAAGGCCGTGCTATTAAGACACGACAAGTGGGGCTACGTCAGCGGTAATATCCCGGCACCAGATGCTGGGTCTGGTAATCGTGCGGCGACATCCGCGCTGAACAAATGGAAGGAGAACGACGAAAAAGCTTTGGCTGAAATTATCCTGTCGGTGGGTGAAGCTGAACTGAGAAGCATCTCGAATTGCACCACGTCGAAGGAAGCCTGGGAGAAGCTCCAGTCGATTCATGCTTCAAAAGGTCCAGTGCGGAAGATTGAACTACTCACGGATATGACGTCATTCAGGATAGACGAGGACGACGATTTCAGAGGACGCCTAGACAAATTTTCAAGTGCCATAGAGCAATTGGCGGGGATGAAGGTTGATATTCCCAACGACATGCTGGTCGTGTTAATACTCTAAGGTCTGCCGCCGAGCTACGAGAACTTCAGGTGTGCCATGAGGTCCAAGGACGATCTGCCGAACGCAGAGGTGCTCATCGGAAAAATTATGGACGAAAATAAAAGTCGCACCGTCAATACAGTGGTCGATAACAATGCTCTCTACGCTGGAAACCGGCAAAGCAGTAATCAACGTCGTAATAACCCGAAGCAGAAAAAGAGGTACCCATGTTATATATGTGGTAGCCTTGAACATTGGGCATCAAAATGCCCGCAACGTCCAAAAGGCACAGTGAAAAATGTCAGCGCAAATTTTGAAAATTTGTACGTAGAAGTCGCAACGACAGAAGAGGTTAACAACGTGACATCCACATCGAGATGGTACTTGGACAGCGGCTGCACAACGCATATGTGTGCGAACGAAGACATGATGGAAGATCTTCAGAAGTGTACAGCAACGCTGAACATGGCCAACACCGCATCGACGACAGCGAAAGCAAAAGGGACAGCGTACCTGACAGCAGCAACAATAAATGGTAATGTAAAAGTTAAAATTAATAATGCATTATTAGTAAAAGATCTCAGGACTAATTTACTTTCCGTGTCCAAAATCACACAAAACGACCGAGAGGTCCTATTTAGAAAAGATGGAGCTGTCATCAGAGACCTAGAAGGCAACGTCAAGATGATAGCAGACCGGATTGGAGATTTGTACTACCTGAGGGAAGCTGGAGAGCAGGCCAACGCAGCGACAGAGGAGTCGCACACTTCGGAAGCAAGCCTGTGGCATGCTAGACTAGGTCATTTGCCCATGGACGCCGTAGTGGATTTGTCGAATGGTCACACAACAGGTTTAAAGCCGGTAAAAGGAGGCGGACAGCCGTGCGAGGTCTGTCAACGAGGCAAGTTGACGACAAAACCTTTCAAACCAAGGACAGAAAGGAGCAAAAAGCTGCTTGAGATTGTACACACTGATTTGTGTCAGCCGTCGAGAACGAGGTCAGAAAGAGGCAACTGATACTTCGTAACCTTTATCGACGATTATAGTGGCTGGTGTGTAATACACTTCCTGAAGAGCAAGGACGCCGTTTTTGAAGCTTTTAAAACGTATAAAAGCTTTGCAGAAAAACAAACAGGCATGAAAATTAAAGCCTTGCAATCAGACAACGGCAGAGAATATTGCAATAAGCAATTCGACGAGTTTTTGCAACGTGAAGGCATACAGAGGCGACTCACAGTGCCGTACACGCCACAACAAAATGGCGTAGCCGAGCGTATGAATAGAACAATCGTCGACATGGCCAGATGTTTGTTGATTCAGTCAGGACTGCCAGAGATGGACTGGGCAGAGGCAGTAAATACTGCGAACTACCTGAGGAACCGATGTCCGAGCAGAAGCCACGAAGGAAAAACTCCATACGAGTTATGGCATGGAAACAAGCCTGATTTGAGACACCTACGTGTATTTGGTGCAAAAGCATTTGTACTCAAGAAAGGTCCAGGTCAAGGAAAACTTGACGAAAAATCTGTAGAGGGTAGACTCGTCGGTTATTCAGAAACCGCGAAAGCCTACAAAATACGACGAAGTGATACTGGAAGAATTGAATACACCAGGGACGTATTAATTATCGAGGAACCAGTATGGAGATCACGAAACGTCGAACAGATGGATCTTGAATATATGCATCCAGTAGAAGACGCACCTGAGCCAGGGAGAGAGACCAGGAACGAGAGAGTCCACCAAGAGCCCGAGATGGGACCACCGAAACGTGCGCCGGGAAGACCCGCAAAACAAAAGTCAGGGAAACCCGGAAGACCGAGAAAGCTGTACCGATACGTAAGCATGTCGAGTGTTGCTTCAAGCAATGCATCCAGTCACGGAGAGGACGTAGATGGACCAATGGAGCAAGAAGTAGATGGCCCCGACGACGTGTTTTACCAGGCAAGCGAGGAAAATCGAGGCGAGAAAAGACCGCTCGAGACATCACTAGTGCAAATCGACAAGCGAGCACGCAGTGAAATAGGTGGAAATGGAGCTGGAACATCGACGAACGACGTCGAAGACCTGGAAGACGACGATGAACCGATAGAGGTTAAATTCATCGAAGAAATGGCTCATATGGCAGATATTGAGCTAGAAGAAGCGACAAAAGGCGATAATGCACACGAGTGGAAGCGTGCAATCGCTGATGAGGTGCGTTCACACCTGCAACATGGAACCTGGGAGCTGGTAAAACGACCAGAGCGAGGGAGAGTAATCGGCTTGAAAGTAATTCTGAAAAATAAAACAAACGCAGAAGGAGAAATCACGCGTAGAAAAGCGCGAATAGTAGCCAGGGGCTTTATACAAAGACCTGGGTTCGACTTCGATGAAACGTTTGCTCCAGTGGCGAGACTGGACACCATCAGATTACTAGCAGCATTGTCGACGGAGATGGGGACGAAATTACATCAAATGGATGTAATAACGGCGTACTTACACGGAGTAATTGACGAGGAGCTATACATGGAACGTCCGACGGCGTTGAAAGAGACTCTGGAGTTCATTGTACGAAGTGAGAGAAGAGATTCACCATTACTTCCGATGGCAACGAAGATGCTTGAGAACTTCGCTAAAGGTGAGCAAGTTTGCAGATTGCGCAAAGCAATATATGGATTGCAACAGTCTGGGAAAAAGTGGTACGAACGCTTAAAAGCCACACTCCAGAAGTTGGGATTGGAGCCAACGATATCAGATCCATGTCTTTTCCAATACAAAGAAGACGGAAAAATAATATTAGTCGCTGTGTATGTAGACGACATCTTGGCTACGTCAAACGACGAGAAATGGATCTGAAACGAGGCCTAAACAAAGAGTTTGGAATCAAGGACCTCGGAGAGGCTAAATATTGCCTAGGCATTGAAATTAAACAAGAGCCAGGCAGGGTAAGCTTGAGTCAAGGAAAGCACATCGAGGATTTACTGAAGAAATTCAACATGGTGAATTGTAATTCTCAGAACACGCCAGCGAGCACAACATCGAAGTTGAGAGCCGCAAAGGACACTGAGAAGCAGACGACGAACCCCAGTACCGAGAACTAGTCGGATCGCTCATGTACCTATCAATAGCGACGAGACCAGACATTGCACACAGTGTAAGCTTGCTGAGCCAGTTCAATGAGCATCCAAATGAGGAGCATTGGGGAGCTGCGAAGAGGGTACTAAGATACCTAAAAGGAACGTCGAAATTAGGACTTGTATATCGATGACCGATTGGAAAAATCGTAGGATATACCGATGCCGACTGGGGCAATGATCCCATCGATTCAAAGTCGTACACAGGGTACGCATTCATCCTGGGAGGAGCTGCAATTAGCTGGAAGTCCAGGAAACAAAGGACAGTGGCACTGTCGACGACGGAGGCTGAGTACCAGGCCCTTACAGAAGCCACTAAAGAGTCCATGTATTTGAGAAGACTCATCTACGAGCTGGGAATTCCACAATTCTCAGATGGAGAAATTTATTGCGATAACCAGGGCGCGATAAAATTGACAACGGCAACGAAGTTCCACGACCGGACCAAGCATGTCAGGATCAAATTCAACTTCGTCAGAGAAGCGGTCCAGAGCCAGACGATAAAGCTGACGCACATGCCAACAGAAGAGATGATCGCCGACATTTTCACGAAGCCACTAACCAGAGAGAGATACACTGATATCACGAAGGCACTGGGAGTGAGTGAGACGGAGTAATACAGCACACGTGCTCGTATTAAGGGAGAGTGTTGGAGATAGTAATATTCACACATATACTACTCACACTATACTAGTCGACGATTCATCGCGCATGCTAGTTGCACCGATACATACACACGCGTGCATACATATCGGCATATACGTTTTTCTCTAACCATTCGTAACTAGTCGTCAAGTCTATACACCTCGCGTAATATATATAGATATAATTTCTACTCTTGAATAAACGTTGCATATAATTTAAACAACTCTTTTATTAATTATATTATTGAACCCTGCCTATCTCTCACAAAACTGATTTATAATGGTATTTAAATTAGTTATTTTTCATTGATTAATAAACAAAAAAATTGATTTTCTGTCATCATTTAAAATATTAGCAAAATCTACAACTATTTCATTAATGATAAATTTTTATAAATTATTTGTTTTTTTTTACAGTTATTATTATTTTACAATCATATAATTTTTAATAAATATTTTCAAATTTTCACTTTTCAAAAATTGCCGATTTCTCACTTAACGAAGCAGTCGCGTAGAAAAGTGCGCTGCTATTTTTTCACTGCTGTCTTAGCTACCACGTTAAACATAAAGTAACTCTAAAAAGTCAAGAAATTGTAAGACAGCGCTTTTAAGTTGGTATGAAAAAACTTATTCGGCTGACAAAATTGAGTCCCATACCAAAGCATTGAGTGATCACGGCCTGCTGGTCACCAGAGCCCAAGAGGATTCGACACGACCCACACACTCAACCCGACGACAACCACCGATAATAGCCGGAAACGGCGTTATGCCTTACTACCGCCAGCGGGAATTTTCGGATTTGACATCACTCAGCGAGTTAGCCTGCAGGAAGACTAAACATCCGAACAATTTGCCAATGGGCACGAACAGTCGTAGCAAAGATTTATACGACCTATAGTATACTTGCACAATTTGTTCATTGTTAAAACCAGACTGACATCGAGGGACTCGAGGAGCAACTTGACCGTGTCATTTGGGTAAGAGCTCGGCTTTAGACGTTATCGAAGTGCTGCCAAGTGTGAAAGCCCTAAACTAAGAGCTACCTAGAGAGGACAACAATAAACGACGCCATTCTGGATCGTACCTTGCTGTTAGTGACACGAGCTTTGCAAAAATTGATCGAAATTAAAACTTTTAATTAATAATCACTTTCGAGACCGTAGAAATTGTGAGTAAATAATATACTGAGTCCGGTATTTTGACAAGTCGTAATCGATTATAATTAGTAATCATTACATGATAAATAATTGATAAACCGGCGAGTACAATTTGTGCAGAGCATTGCAACCATAACACCGATACCAGTGACTTTACCTTGTTCCGCGTGCGGATACATAATCGCTTACATTTTTTGGTGATTAACTGATCAACACCGACGCAATTGTGATCGGACAAGCCGATCGCATTAATCCGCTGTCTGTAGGAATTCAGTGACGCCGATCCCGGCCCGCCATTTTGGATAAATTATTGACCACGTGGAGACGACGGAGAAAACTACAAGATCATCGACCGGTGAGTGAGTCAAAGAACTTTATTTCGAGGAATAACTCGATTTGACGCCAGATTCTTTTTTTGTTGTTCCTTAAATAAATGAATTTATTGTTGTTAAGTGAGATTC
Organism: Microplitis mediator; assembly: GCF_029852145.1. Classification (NCBI taxonomy): domain Eukaryota; kingdom Metazoa; phylum Arthropoda; class Insecta; order Hymenoptera; family Braconidae; genus Microplitis; species Microplitis mediator. The sequence goes on from NC_079969.1 coordinate 19,217,094, forward strand.
GTGTGATTTGACAACTCGAGTTATTCCACTGGTATGACGTTGACTGATGTGTTAAAATTGAAACTTGACATCGATGTGATACGTGGTGATTTTGACCTTGATTTATTATTTATTTTATTTTAGTTTATTATTGTGTTAATTTTTAGTAGATTTTATAGAAATCTATCTCTTGCATTTGTCCTCGTGGTGGAATATTCGAAGAATTTTGCCATAATCTATCATAATTCATCGAGTAGGTTCCAAAAATACCATTAGTTTAAAAGTTTATATATGTATGTATATATACATATATTGTGACATTACATTGCCGAGGAGATAGAGTTGAAGGTTGGAGTACGTGGGAGTCTATGTGCTGGAGACAGATAACGTGAGTATGTGTGTTAAGTTGAGTGTAGTAGATAATGAGTTGAGTATATAGAGTATAAATGTGTATGGTAAGTCAAGTGTGCGATAGAGTACGTGTAGTGTACGGAGTATGTTTTGGAGTGTCTGTGTGATGGAGCGTGGATTTAACGGGGGATGTCTAGCTGTGTCGCGGATAGTGGCCAAGATAACGTGCCTCCCGACGATGACGACTAGGCCCAGGCTTAGCCCTCGGGGTGATCGCGGAGGTGTGACTGAGATGTCACCGCCCCTTCGAGTTGGTACCCGAAGTTAGCTGGGGTACGTGTTCGTTTATTAGGGGGATGGCAGGCCTTGATTGCGATGCTCGAGGAAGCAACGATTCGCTAACTTCGGATATCACGGGGAGTGACATCACGGGAAGGCTTGTGAGTCCACGTCTCGTATGCTTGTGAAGGTAAGAATGGATGGAGAAGCGAGAAAATGAGATTAAAAGAGAAGGAATGGAGCGAGTGAGTTAGAGTGGGAGATTATCGTGAAACAGTTGTATGACTACCGTTGAGGAGAAAAGTTGAGACTTGGCGTCGATCGTGAACGAGTCGACCCAGTAGTCGAGTTTGGAGTCTTGGAGTAAGTGGTAGTAAGTCGAAGAGTCGCCATGGTGGACCTCGACCGCCACCCTAGACTTTCGTCGTTTTGGAGCCTGTAGCTCTGTGTATGGTGCTCTTGGAGCCGTCTGTCGTATTAATTAATTGTCGTAAATTACCGCATTATTTATTTATATTTTATTTTATATTTTACCTAGTAGTGTACTAAGTTTGTGATTCGTCATCGTCGAGAGGTTACCGATGTCTTGCCCAGGTATTTATTTGCGTGATGGACCGAGAGTATTGGACCGCGGGTCTATTGGGCCCTCCGCGTCGCTCTTGCGTCATCTTTATTGTATTGTATTTAGTTTTGTTTTGTTATTTTATGTCTTTTGTATTAGCTAATTAATTGGCTTCTTCCGCATGAAAAGAACCGCAACCCTCTCTCCACAACCTAGCATACTGAGCGCACCAAGACATGCCGCTACCACCGGTCATGTCTCTTATCTCCGAAAAGTATAGTTTATAGGTTTTAATTTAATTTGCCCAATGTGGGGCGCCAATTTGTAACGTTAGATTTTTTAAAACTCAATCAAACCCAATAATTACTCAAAATTCTTACACAATAAATTTACTCCAAAACTCAAAACTCAAATTACTCAAAATCGGTCTACGTTACACTTCGCCCACCAATCACCCCTCTCATCTCCTCCAGATCCTGACGGGCGCCAGCCGACTTTTATTTCCCCGGTATCGGTAACCGGTCTAAAGGTACACGTCAATTAAAACCTATAAACTATACCCTTTGTAGATGAGAGACATGACCGGTGGTAGCGGTATGTCTCGGTGCGCTCAGTATGCTAGGTTGTGGAGAGAGGGTTGCGATTCTTTTCATGCGGAAGAAGCCGATTAATTAGCTAATAAAAAAGACATAAAATAACAAAACAAAACTAAATAAAATACAATAAAGATGACGCAAGAGCGACGCGGAGGGCCCAATATACCCGCGGTCCAATACTCTCGGTCCATCACGCAAATAAATACCTGGGCAAGACATCGGTAACCTCTCGACGATGACGAATCACAAACTTAGTACACTACTAGGTAAAATATAAAATAAAATATAAATAAATAATGCGGTAATTTACGACAATTAATTAATACGACAGACGGCTCCAAGAGCACCATACACAGAGCTACAGGCTCCAAAACGACGAAAGTCTAGGGTGGCGGTCGAGGTCCACCATGGTGACTCTTCGAATCACTACCACTTACTCCAAGACTCCAAACTCGACTACTGGGTCGACTCGTTCACGATCGACGCCAAGTCTCAAAAATTATGCCGCTGGGCTAAAGGGTTTAAGTCCAACAGCGGCTTAGCTCATCAAAAAATTCGATTTTCCATTTAAATAACACGGTAAATTTTTTTTTCTAACTTTGAGTATTTTTAACTCGTGAACAAATTAATAGATCGAATTGACTAATACATACTTTTGCAGGAAATTGAACGCTTTACGAAAAAGGTTTCTTATCATTTTTCGATTAATCAATCTGTTCTAAAGTTATTGGAGCTCGAAGTCAAGTTACAGTAAATTTTGAGATCTTTCTACTTTCCCGGCAAAACTGTCAAACTTATCACAAAATATCATAGGATCTTTTTTGTAGACAATTTTATTTCCTACAAATTATTATCAGTAAAGTTTTTTTAAATTCCGCATTGTTTTCTAGTTATTTTCATTTTAATTTTAAGCTTTTAAAAAGTAGTGTTCTGATCGATTTCCAGAGCTCGACATTGAAATCAACATAACTAGAAAACAATGCGGAATTTGAAAAAACTTTACGCAAAATAATTTGTAGAAAATAAAATTGCCAATAAAAAAGACCTCAAAACAATTTATGATAAGTCTGATAGTTTTGCCGAAAAAGTAAAAAGATCTCGAAATTTACTAAAACTTGACTTCGAGCTCCAATAAATTTAGAACAGATGAATTGATCGAAACATGATAAGAGACCTTTTTTGTAGAGCGTTCAATTTCCAACAAAAGTATGTATTAGTCAATTCGATCTATTAATTTGTTCACGAGTTAAAAATACTCAAAGTAAAAAAAAAAATCTATCTATCGGTTGACCCTGCGGGCCAGCTTAAGAACTTCCCGCTGTTTTACTGCACCAGTTGCTAAAGAGTGGGACACAACGACAACGTGTGTCCATAGTTACCATCATCATCTGCGGGCTTTGAAGTAATAAAAGAATTTTGCCTATCCTGCAAAACTCAGCACCCATATTTCGACTCCAAATGCAGGGCCTGACAAACTCGAGGGAACATCAGCCGAGACGACCGAGGAACCGTGGATATTCTTCCACCTTAAGAACATCACTTGCATCCAACCGAGTGTCTCGTACCTGAGGTAACCGTTCAGTGAGTTTTAGTTTATTTTTTATATTATTATTCGACATTTTAGTTTCTGGGCTTCACCCAAAACTTAAAAAAAAAAAAACACTTTTCTTTATTATCTTACTTTATTTATTTAATTATTCAAGTTTGGAGAAATGTATACCTCAGAATACGAAATTAATGACAGCCTCACTAGTCAATTAACTGCTCAAAAAAAAAATATATATATATATATATATTTATTTTTTTAACATACCACCAATTAAATATAGTGGAAACCTTAACATGCAAACATGCAAATAACCTTCTCAATAAGACAATTTATAGATAAATTGAGAAAAATATAGATAGCCCGAACTGGGAATCGAACCCAGACCAATTCGGTATCGCGCCGAGTGATCTACCAGTTGAGCTATCCGGCCCTATACTATATTCCGTTCAATTTGATCTATAACTTATTGAGCCACACCGTCCATCGTACGGTAATACACTATTTAAATATAGTGGAAACCTAAACATGCAAATATATATCACGAATTTACCGGCATTATCAAACAAGAAAAAAAAAATATAATAATATGAATATGTATTACATAAATAATAATTAATAAATATTATATATAAATAAAAATTAACATCAAAATAAAATTTAAAACTGTTTGAAAGAGAATATATAAAAACAGAATAGACAAAAATATTAAAAAAAAAAATAAAAAAAAATGATGGTGATACAAATCATAAAAGATTATTTATTGATTGGGTAACGTTTAATTTACAGAATAACAATATATTTTTATATCGAAACTACCTGACATTAAGTTAACACAATGTGATAATTAATTGTGGCTCATTTATTATTTTATTTATTTTTCTTTTTATTTTAATTTAAAAGGATATTAATGAATCCACAAAAATCTTACCTGGAAATAGTTATTTAAGCCGATTATGTATTAATTATGTTAATTTACTGACTGCTATTAGTTACCATAATTAATTATTGCTAATTGTTTATTATCATTAATTATTAATTTAGCGATTACTTAGTTAATTACATTACTTTATAGAATTATTGTACGTAATCGCCTATCATCATGGTATTCTTTATTTTTCTTTCGACTGAAAATTGCAGAGTAACTTCCTAGTCCAGTCAAAAAGACCGTGAAATCGGGTTTTTTACATATACGAATAAATTTATATGGAAATAATCAGGAAAACGCGTAGAAAACTGTAGGCAAAGTAAAAAAATTTTCAACCCCCGGGAAGAGGGTGAAAAAAATGAAAAACTACCCCAAAATACGATTTTTGGATTAAAATTTGGATTAAAATTTGGATTAAATTTTGAAAATATTAAAAAAAGTTTCAAATAAAAGTTTTAGAGCATAAAATTTTAGGGCTACTACTCTCTGACCATTTTTTCCCTAAAACGCATCCTTTTACCCCTAGGACGGTATAAAGGGTTTAAAAAATAAAAATTTAATAAAAAATACAAAGATTGGACTTTTCCAAAGTTTTTTTTTTTTATTTTTTTTTTTTTTATTATAAACAACAATCGTAGAGAAAAAAAAAAAATTTTTTTTTCATCCCTTCTATTAAAACTGAAGGGGTGAAAACGGATCTACCTCAATATTTCGCTCAAAATGCTTTATATTAAAAAAATTTTTTTTTTAATTGAATTTTAAATTTTTTTTATAAATTTTGGTGTAGCATTTATATTTTTAGACTTTTACCTTCAGGTAAGAGAATTTATTAAAGACAGGTAATTTATGTTTTAGTCCTACGCCTTTGCAGAAAGAGACAGAAAATTCAGCTATTTCGCTCTTACTCATTGTAGCTACGGTCATCGTGGCGCGCGTGCGCAAACTCGTTGCTCACATGCGTGCGAGAGAGATAGAAGCGTCTATTGCTTTCTCCGTCTCAATCAAAACTTTTAGTCCATCGGCTGAAGAGGAGGTCCCGTAAACATTTTGTTGGCCGGAATTTTTCTAAGTTTTTTACATTAAAAATCAAAGAAAAAAAAAAAAATCGACAAATTGTCGATACTACCAATCGACAGCATTTTTTCTGAAACGAATTTCTGTCGTATCGTCAAAAGACGTTTTTTTTTTTTGTTCACAAATGTTATAAACAAATGGATTTTTTCTAAGTCCAAAATGGGTTCAAAAAATCGATGAAATGTTGATACTACCAATCGACAGCATTTTTTCGGAAACAAATTTCTGTCGTATCGGCAAAAGACGTTTTTTTTTTTTGTTCACAAATGTTATAAACAAATGGATTTTTTCAAAGCCCAGATTGGGTTCAAAAAATCGACAAATTGTCGATACTACCAATCGACAGCATTTTTTCTGAAACGAATTTCTGTCGTATCGTCAAAAGACGTTTTTTTTTTTTGTTCACAAATGTTATAAACAAATTAGTCCCTCGGCTGAAGAGGGAAGCCCGTATGCACTTTTAGGTCCCCGGATTCTGATTAATGATATTTACGTATTTTTTTCCAAGGATCACGAAAAACTAGGTTATTTTGCTCGCCGATGGTAGGTTTAATTGTTAATAACAATTTAATTGTTTATAACGATATAAATCAAGAAGGACTGATTTGACGGGGAAGTTTATTTAAAAAAAAAGTTTTAAAATTAAAAAACCAACAAAAAATGTCCTTATCATTATTTTGATAGAATGAATATTTTCGGAGATAGCGCAAAAAACAACAAGTAGCGGTCGAACCTCTCTCTCGCGCGCACGCATCCCACGGACTCTAGCGACGAACGACAGGCACAGAAAAATACAAGGACGAAAAAAAAATTCAATTCTCGGTGTCAACTAAAGATTAAGAAAAGAAACTCATAGATATCATAGAGGAGACTCTATGGAAGATTTCCAGACCCATAATCGATGGATCCACCCCATAGACACCGAGTAACAGCCCTATAAAAGGGGGTTTTTTAATTAAATTGACGGATTTTCGACTTTAGAAATTTCAATCCTCGGTGTACACCTGAGATTAAAGAAGGAAACTCATGGGAATTTTCTAGGACACTATAAAGAAGATTCCCAGACCCATAATTAAAAGATTAACCCCATAGACATCGAGTAACAGCCCCATAAATGGGGGTTTTTTAATTAAATTGTCGAATTTTCGACTTTAAAAAATTTAATCCTCGATGTACACCTGAGATTAAGGAAGGAAACTCATGGGAATTTTTTAGGACACTATACGGAAGATTCTCAGACCCATAATCGATAGATTAACCCCATGGACATCGAGTAACAGCCCCATAAATGGGAGTTTTGTAATTAAATTGACGGATTTTCGACTTTAGAAATTTCAATCCTCGGTGTACACCTGAGATTAAGGAAGGAAACTCATGGGAATTTTCTAGGACACTATACAAAAGATTCCCAGACCCATAATCGATAGATTAACCCCATGGACATCGAGTAACAGCCCCATAAATGGGAGTTTTTTAATTAAATTGACGGATTTTCGACTTTAGAAATTTCAATCCTCGGTGTACACCTGAGATTGAGGAAGGAAACTCATGGGAATTTTTTAGGACACTATACAGAAGATTCCCAGACCCATAATCGATAGATTAACCCCATGGACATCGAGTAACAAACCCATAAATGGGAGTTTTTTAATTAAATTGACGGATTTTCGACTTTAGAAATTTCAATCCTCGGTGTACACCTGAGATTAAGGAAGGAAACTCATGGGAATTTTCTAGGACACTATACAAAAGATTCCCAGACCCATAATCGATAGATTAACCCCATGGACATCGAGTAACAGCCCCATAAATGGGAGTTTTTTAATTAAATTGACGGATTTTCGACTTTAGAAATTTCAATCCTCGGTGTACACCTGAGATTGAGGAAGGAAACTCATGGGAATTTTTTAGGACACTATACAGAAGATTCCCAGACCCATAATCGATAGATTAACCCCATGGACATCGAGTAACAAACCCATAAATGGGAGTTTTTTAATTAAATTGACGGATTTTCGACTTTAGAAATTTCAATCCTCGGTGTACACCTGAGATTAAGGAAGGAAACTCATGGGAATTTTCGAGGACACTATACAAAAGATTCCCAGACCCATAATCGATAGATTAACCCCATGGACATCGAGTAACAGCCCCATAAATGGGAGTTTTTTAATTAAATTGACGGATTTTCGACTTTAGAAATTTCAATCCTCGGTGTACACCTGAGATTGAGGAAGGAAACTCATGGGAATTTTTTAGGACACTATACAGAAGATTCCCAGACCCATAATCGATAGATTAACCCCATGGACATCGAGTAACAAACCCATAAATGGGAGTTTTTTAATTAAATTGACGGATTTTCGACTTTAGAAATTTCAATCCTCGGTGTACACCTGAGATTAAGGAAGGAAACTCATGGGAATTTTCGAGGACACTATACAAAAGATTCCCAGACCCATAATCGATAGATTAACCCCATGGACATCGAGTAACAGCCCCATAAATGGGAGTTTTTTAATTAAATTGACGGATTTTCGACTTTAGAAAATTCAATCCTCGGTGTACACCTGAGATTGAGGAAGGAAACTCATGGGAATTTTTTAGGACACTATACAGAAGATTCCCAGACCCATAATCGATAGATTAACCCCATGGACATCGAGTAACAAACCCATAAATGGGAGTTTTTTAATTAAATTGACGGATTTTCGACTTTAGAAATTTCAATCCTCGGTGTACACCTGAGATTAAGGAAAGAAACTCATGGGAATTTTCGAGGACACTATACAAAAGATTCCCAGACCCATAATCGATAGATTAACCCCATGGACATCGAGTAACAGCCCCATAAATGGGAGTTTTTTAATTAAATTGACGGATTTTCGACTTTAGAAATTTCAATCCTCGGTGTACACCTGAGATTGAGGAAGGAAACTCATGGGAATTTTTTAGGACACTATACAGAAGATTCCCAGACCCATAATCGATAGATTAACCCCATGGACATCGAGTAACAAACCCATAAATGGGAGTTTTTTAATTAAATTGACGGATTTTCGACTTTAGAAATTTCAATCCTCGGTGTACACCTGAGATTAAGGAAGGAAACTCATGGGAATTTTCGAGGACACTATACAAAAGATTCCCAGACCCATGATCGATAGATTAACCCTATGGACATCGAGTAACAGCCCCATAAATGGGAGTTTTTTAATTCAATTGACGGATTTTCGACTTTAGAAATTTCAATCCTCGGTGTACACCTGAGATTGAGGAAGGAAACTCATGGGAATTTTTTAGGACACTATACAGAAGATTCCCAGACCCAAAATCGATAGATTAACCCCATGGACATCGAGTAACAAACCCATAAATGGGAGTTTTTTAATTAAATTGACGGATTTTCGACTTTAAAAAATTCAATCCTCGATGTACACCTGAGATTAAGGAAGGAAACTCATGGGAATCTTCGAGGACACTATACAGAAGATTCCCAGACCCATAATTAAAAGATTAACCCCATGGACACCGGTTGACAGCCCCATAAAAAGTCGTTATTTAACTTGTTTTTCGAGAATTTGAGTTTTAAAAATTTAAGTTCTCGGTGTCTACTCTAGATTAAGAAAAGAAACTTATAGAATTTTTATAGTAGACCCTACTGAAGATTTCCTGACCCATAATTAATTGATCCACCCCATAGACACCAAGTACCGACCCCATAAGATCCGAATTTTATCTCATTTAACTAAAACTAGACTTGAAAAAAATTTAGTCGTCGGTGGCAGCTCGAGATTAATAAAAGAAACTCATAGAATTTTTATAGTAGACCCTACTGAAGATTTCCTGACCCATAATTAATCGATCTACCCTATAGACACCGAGTGACAGCCCCATAAAAGTCGTTATTTAACTTGTTTTTCGCGAATTTAAGTGTTATAAAATTCAGTTCTCGGTGACCACTGTATATTAAGGAAAGAAACTCAGAATTTTTTTTAGTAGACCCTTCTGAAGATTTCCTGACCCATAATCAATCGATCAAATATTTAAAAAATATGTATAGTAAATATATATTTTTGATAACTCACTTTTGGCCGATTTTTATATATATTTTAAATATATGTTAGATATATTTAAGAAATATTTCAAAATACATAAAAAATACATAGCTAAAAATATAAAATAAATATATTTTGCATATATCTAAAATATATTTGATATATATAAAATATATAAGAAAATCGGCTAAAAGTGAGTTATCAAAAATATATATTTACTATACATATTTTTTAAATATTTGATCGATTGATTATGGGTCAGGAAATCTTCAGAAGGGTCTACTATAAAAATTCTATGAGTTTCTTTCCTTAATATACAGTGGTCACCGAGAACTGAATTTTATAACACTTAAATTCGCAAAAAACAAGTTAAATAACGACTTTTATGGGGCTGTCACTCGGTGTCTATGGGGTAGATCGATTAATTATGGGTCAGGAAATCTTCAGTAGGGTCTACTATAAAAATTCTATGAGTTTCTTTTATTAATCTCGAGCTGCCACCGACGACTAAATTTTTTTCAAGTCTAGTTTTAGTTAAATAAGATAAAATTCGGATCTTATGGGGTCGGTACTTGGTGTCTATGGGGTGGATCAATTAATTATGGGTCAGGAAATCTTCAGTAGGGTCTAGTATAAAAATTCTATAAGTTTCTTTTCTTAATCTCGAGTAGACACCGAGAACTTAAATTTTTAAAACTCAAATTCTCGAAAAACAAGTTAAATAACGACTTTTATGGGGCTGTCAACCGGTGTCCATGGGGTTAATCTTTTAATTATGGATCTGGGAATCTTCTGTATAGTGTCCTCGAAGATTCCCATGAGTTTCCTTCCTTAATCTCAGGTGTACACCGAGGATTGAATTTTCTAAAGTCGAAAATCCGTCAATTTAATTAAAAAACTCCCATTTATGGGGCTGTTACTCGATGTCCATGGGGTTAATCTATCGATTATGGGTCTGGGAATCTTTTGTATAGTGTCCTCGAAAATTCCCATGAGTTTCCTTCCTTAATCTCAGGTGTACACCGAGGATTGAAATTTCTAAAGTCGAAAATCCGTCAATTTAATTAAAAAACTCCCATTTATGGGTTTGTTACTCGATGTCCATGGGGTTAATCTATCGATTATGGGTCTGGGAATCTTCTGTATAGTGTCCTAAAAAATTCCCATGAGTTTCCTTCCTCAATCTCAGGTGTACACCGAGGATTGAAATTTCTAAAGTCGAAAATCCGTCAATTTAATTAAAAAACTCCCATTTATGGGGCTGTTACTCGATGTCCATGGGGTTAATCTATCGATTATGGGTCTGGGAATCTTTTGTATAGTGTCCTAGAAAATTCCCATGAGTTTCCTTCCTTAATCTCAGGTGTACACCGAGGATTGAAATTTCTAAAGTCGAAAATCCGTCAATTTAATTACAAAACTCCCATTTATGGGGCTGTTACTCGATGTCCATGGGGTTAATCTATCGATTATGGGTCTGAGAATCTTCCGTATAGTGTCCTAAAAAATTCCCATGAGTTTCCTTCCTTAATCTCAGGTGTACATCGAGGATTAAATTTTTTAAAGTCGAAAATTCGACAATTTAATTAAAAAACCCCCATTTATGGGGCTGTTACTCGATGTCTATGGGGTTAATCTTTTAATTATGGGTCTGGGAATCTTCTTTATAGTGTCCTAGAAAATTCCCATGAGTTTCCTTCTTTAATCTCAGGTGTACACCGAGGATTGAAATTTCTAAAGTCGAAAATCCGTCAATTTAATTAAAAAACCCCCTTTTATAGGGCTGTTACTCGGTGTCTATGGGGTGGATCCATCGATTATGGGTCTGGAAATCTTCCATAGAGTCTCCTCTATGATATCTATGAGTTTCTTTTCTTAATCTTTAGTTGACACCGAGAATTGAATTTTTTTTTCGTCCTTGTATTTTTCTGTGCCTGTCGTTCGTCGCTAGAGTCCGTGGGATGCGTGCGCGCGAGAGAGAGGTTCGACCGCTACTTGTTGTTTTTTGCGCTATCTCCGAAAATATTCATTCTATCAAAATAATGATAAGGACATTTTTTGTTGGTTTTTTAATTTTAAAACTTTTTTTTTAAATAAACTTCCCCGTCAAATCAGTCCTTCTTGATTTATATCGTTATAAACAATTAAATTGTTATTAACAATTAAACCTACCATCGGCGAGCAAAATAACCTAGTTTTTCGTGATCCTTGGAAAAAAATACGTAAATATCATTAATCAGAATCCGGGGACCTAAAAGTGCATACGGGCTTCCCTCTTCAGCCGAGGGACTAATTTGTTTATAACATTTGTGAACAAAAAAAAAAAACGTCTTTTGACGATACGACAGAAATTCGTTTCAGAAAAAATGCTGTCGATTGGTAGTATCGACAATTTGTCGATTTTTTGAACCCAATCTGGGCTTTGAAAAAATCCATTTGTTTATAACATTTGTGAACAAAAAAAAAAAACGTCTTTTGCCGATACGACAGAAATTTGTTTCCGAAAAAATGCTGTCGATTGGTAGTATCAACATTTCATCGATTTTTTGAACCCATTTTGGACTTAGAAAAAATCCATTTGTTTATAACATTTGTGAACAAAAAAAAAAAACGTCTTTTGACGATACGACAGAAATTCGTTTCAGAAAAAATGCTGTCGATTGGTAGTATCGACAATTTGTCGATTTTTTTTTTTTTCTTTGATTTTTAATGTAAAAAACTTAGAAAAATTCCGGCCAACAAAATGTTTACGGGACCTCCTCTTCAGCCGATGGACTAAAAGTTTTGATTGAGACGGAGAAAGCAATAGACGCTTCTATCTCTCTCGCACGCATGTGAGCAACGAGTTTGCGCACGCGCGCCACGATGACCGTAGCTACAATGAGTAAGAGCGAAATAGCTGAATTTTCTGTCTCTTTCTGCAAAGGCGTAGGACTAAAACATAAATTACCTGTCTTTAATAAATTCTCTTACCTGAAGGTAAAAGTCTAAAAATATAAATGCTACACCAAAATTTATAAAAAAAATTTAAAATTCAATTAAAAAAAAAATTTTTTTAATATAAAGCATTTTGAGCGAAATATTGAGGTAGATCCGTTTTCACCCCTTCAGTTTTAATAGAAGGGATGAAAAAAAAATTTTTTTTTTCTCTACGATTGTTGTTTATAATAAAAAAAAAAAAATAAAAAAAAAAAACTTTGGAAAAGTCCAATCTTTGTATTTTTTATTAAATTTTTATTTTTTAAACCCTTTATACCGTCCTAGGGGTAAAAGGATGCGTTTTAGGGAAAAAATGGTCAGAGAGTAGTAGCCCTAAAATTTTATGCTCTAAAACTTTTATTTGAAACTTTTTTTAATATTTTCAAAATTTAATCCAAACATCGTATTTTGGGGTAGTTTTTCATTTTTTTCACCCTCTTCCCGGGGGTTGAAAATTTTTTTACTTTGCCTACAGTTTTCTACGCGTTTTCCTGATTATTTCCATATAAATTTATTCGTATATGTAAAAAACCCGATTTCACGGTCTTTTTGACTGGACTATTCCAGTCTGGCCCGGGGGTGTAAGGAGGTTGACGACACCTCATTATCATACCATGATAATAGACGGTTACCGAGTTCACATATCATATGTTACCTGGTTTACCTGCCAACATAGTGATCGAATTTTATTATTATTTTATAATCCCTCTCATTGATGTTTAAATGGAAGGGATGCGCCCCACGTCGCGCATAAGCACCGGCGTGAATCTACAAAAAGGCCTACGCGCCGATAATTATCAGATTTATACTAATTTTCTCACCTTTAAATTCATTATGAATTTATAATAAGTAAGTTTTATATTTTAACTCTTTTCTTTTAACTTTTATCACCCGTTTACGACTGAGTATTCGGTATTATCTAAGAACTTCCTTAGATAATAATATAATCATAAACTACTAGGATTTCTGTCGTGTAAACCTGCCTACACTTTATCCTAGCCTACAGTACCTGCCTGTAGAAGACGGCAAACCCGTAGAGGTGCATACCTGCTGTATCCTCATCCTAGCCTATAATACCTGCCTATAGAAGACGGTAACCCCGTAGAGATGTATACCTGCTACATCCTTTTCCTACAATACCTGCTTGTAGAGGTGCATACCTGCTGCTCTCCTTTCCCACAATACCTTCTTGTGGAAGCGTGTACCTGCCACGATGTTATCCCACAATACCTGCTTGTGGAAGCGTGTACCTGCTACGATATTATCTCACAATACCTGCTTGTAGAAGCATGTACCTGCCACGGTATTCTCCTACAATACCTGCTTGTAGAAGCGCGTACCTGCCGCGACCTATCCTGCAATACCTGCTTGCAGAAGCGCGTACCTGCCGCGATGTCCACCTACAATACCTGCTTGTGGCTGTACCAGACAATTGTGATACTGAGCTCACAACTGTCTTAATTAATTATCTCTCATATTTATCAACACCAGTGAATCAACAACTCATAGGTAAGTATAATAATACTATTATTATACCTTTTACAACCTCTTGTGCTTATTACTCTTTTGGCTTGCTATGCAAATACCTGTAGTCTAACTTCTTTTCATATATTACTTATATATATTTTTGCCCCACGACTCCCAATCCTTTCTATGCACTTGGCATATACAAATTCAAGGCCAAACGGTCGTCTGGTCCCTACGAACCGGGTAATACCAGGATCAATTACCAAATAAGTAGCCTACTGGCTAAAAAGGACACGGGCCCATTTAATTAAAATGAGTAACGGACGGTTGATTCACCCCACTAGAGGAGGTGGACCTCAACTTCGTTTCAATATTAAAAAAAAAATTCTCTGAAAATTTGAGCCTTTTCTATGGAACTATTTCAAAGTTATGATTTTTTGAATTTTTAAAAAATTATTGTTTTCAACTTTTTCATTAATTTTTTTGAAGGAAAAAATTCGTTTCTAAAAATAAGCACATAACAGTTTTTTGTTGGAAAAATTCTCAGCTTTCTAATGAAAATATCCATTTTTTATTTTATGTTACGGAAGACCTTTTAAAATCCGATTAAAGACGAAAAAATGATTTTTATGACTGTGCGGCGCTTGGTACATCTAATTTGATATTTTTTTCTGAAAGCTGAGACTTTTTCCTACAAAATATGTAATTTTCACGATGTGCATATTTTTTGTTAGAACAAAATTAAATAAAATATAAACTCTGTATGTTAAAAAAACTAATTCTTATTTTTTATCGAGGATGTTCATTGAGCACCCACAAGCAATGCATGCCTAATGGATAAGCTAATGCGAGCTTATGTTCATATTTCGCTTTTATAATATATGGTGGAGTTGATTATATAAATAGGGACCACGCAGCGCGAGTATGCTCAAAAGGGCGAGTTATCGGCCTCCCGTCAAACGGAGGTGGGCTTAACAGCTCTGTTACATTAATTAATTTCTTTGACGCAGAGAGTGGTAACCAAACCATCTAGGTGTGGATCCACAAGGTCGAGGAACTCAACTCAAGGAAGATCAACGGATGGGACGACGTCATCACCGCTATCAAGCGTAGTCAGGAAAACAAGAAGTTTGCGGAGGACAAGAAGATTGCAGACAAATCAACAGCACAAGTTAGGTGCTTCCGTTGTAGCGAGTTTGGCCACGTAGCGAGCTGGTGCGTAAAAGCTAAGAAGGAAAGCAGTGGAGAGGAGAAAGTCTGAGCCATCGGATCAGAGCCACGAGCCGGTGACTCAAGGTTCATAGACATCACTGTCAATAAAAAAACTCTGAAAGCGTATGTTGACGCCGGTAGCCAGTGTGTCACCCTGAGAACGGGGGATTCGGATAGCTTGCAGCTAGATATTAAACCGACGGATGAGGTACTACGAGGCTTCGGTGGAGGCATTGTTCATCCGTACGGAATCGCCAAGGCGATACTGCAAGCAGACCTCGCTGAAGGAGAGGTCAACGTACATATCGTACCAGATGATCTACAGACTGTCCTGGTAATGGTGGCACAGCCATTCCTCAATTTACCAGGAGTCAGAACGGCATCAAAGAGATCGCGAGCCAAGAGTGTTTCACAAGGCAGCAGTTTCACTGACAGGGCTAGACATGCTGCCACCTCGTAAGATGTCATTACGGGCCACGGAGACGACAGTCATCCCGCCGCAGTGATCAGCAGACATCAAGGTAAAATAAAATGACAATTATATTGGTGATTTGTATATTTTTCTCTATCTATATTTTTCTCAATTTATCTATAAATTGTCTTATTGAGAAGGTTAATTGCATGTTTGCATGTTTAGGTTTCCACTATATTTAAATCTATATAGAGCTTAGTGTACGCGGGCAGGAACGCCGAGAACATTGCGTTCCTCGGTGTATGATAAACACAAATTCGTCAATATTACCGGTCATAAATCTTTCTGATAGTCTACTCATGATAAATAAAGAGAAAATTGTTGTCAGAGCTGAACAGGCCCAAGAGAAGACAATAGAAGAGCGTAAAGTTTGAGAAATTCGAGCGATGACGAGAATAGAAAAAGATAGAATACCGAGAGATCAAGTCCAGGTAGAAGGTCGAGTACCTGAGGCTTGAAGGGACAGTCTTTTTCAATTGGTAGACGAATATAGAGATTGCGTTGCGTTTAACATAGGTGAGTTAAGGCAAACGCATGCCACAGAAATAAAGATAGAGTTGACGGGAAATAAAGTCGTGACTTACAGGCCGTATAGATTGTCTATATGCAAAGCAGGAACAAGTATGAGAGATGGTCAATGAGTTAAAGGAAAACGGTATTATTCGCGAATCCAATTCACCGTTCTCAAGTCCTATTTTGCTAGTCCGTAAATACGGCGAGGCGCGCATGTGTGTTGATCATCGCGCGTTCAATTCAATCACAAAAAAAAATTACCACTCGCTACCGCTAATAGAAGATCAACTAAATAAACTACAAGGGAGCTCGTGGTTCACAAAGTTAGATATGTTCTCGTGGTACTATCAGGTATGAGTAGCGGAAGAATCGATCGAGAAAACCGCGTTCGTAACACCAGGCGGGCAGAATGAGTTCCTCCGCATGCCGTTTGGACTGGCAAATGCGCCCACAGTGTTTCAAAGTCTTGTAAATCAAATAATATCATCTCTTCGAGGAAAAATTCATGTCCTTGCGTACATGGATGACATTCTTATACCATCAACAGATGTGCAAACCGGTCTTGAAGCATTGAGTTGCGTGTTGGAATAAATACGGCATGCTGGGCTAACTTGAAAACTAAATCAATGTACATTTTCACAAACAACGGTTAACTACCAGGGGTACGAAATGAATGCGGAAGGAATTAGGCCGGGTTGTCATAAAATCGAAGCGGTCGCACAGATGCCAGCACCCAAAGATGTGCATGGAGTTCGAAGATTTATTTGTCTTGCCAGTTACTTTAGAAAATTCATACAGAATTTTGCTGTAATTGCCATACCCTAAACTCTACTAACAAAAAGAAGTGAAAGTTAGCGTTGGGGCGATGAGCAGAGGAACGCGTTTCAAACACTAAAATAGAAACTTATAAGTAGACCCGTGTTAGCATTATATAAACATGGGGCGGAAACCGAGTAACATACTGATGCTAGTAAGATCGGTGTAGGTGGAATATTATTTCAAAAACAGGACGATGGAACGTTAAAACTCCTCGCGTATTACAGTATACAAATAACAAAAAATGAACAGTGGTATTATTCCTACAAGCTCGAAACACTGGCGGTAGTGAGTAGCCTACAACAATATTGCATCTATCTATACGGGATGCGTTTTAAAATTATCAGCGATTGTAGTGCGTTGAGAGCAACTTTTGTTAAGCGTGATCTTCTCCCTCGTGTCACGAGATGGTGGCTTCAATTGCAGGAGTACGATTGTACGATTGACTACCGAGCAGGTACAAAGATGCCTCACGTTGACGCGCTGAGCCGGAGTCCGGTCACGTCAGAGCCGGATGCCACGAGAACTGACGACATCGGGTTATTGCGTATAGAAACTGGTGATTGGCTGCTGTATGTACAATTACAGGGTCGACGATTAAAATACGTGAGGGAGGTCTTAAATGCCGAACCTAAAGACGCCGAGGATAAGCAAGTCCACAGTGAGTTTAAGCTTAAAGACAATCGAGTATTTCGAAAAGTAGACAAAGGGTTAAGATGGGCGGTACCGTAGGCTGTGAGGTGACCGATCGTTAAGTTATGCCACGATGATATTGGATATGTGGGGCTTGACAAAATGTTAGAGAAATTGCGCAGTGATTACTGGTTTCTGTCAGTGAAACGTTATGTCAGGTGATACATCAGTTCATTTCTAGATTGCTTATACAATAGAGAACCAGCTGGAAAAAGGCCAGGTCACTTACATCCTATAGAAAAGGTCGCCGAAGCCATGCATACCGTACGTATTGACCATTTGGGGCCCTTCGTGCCGAGTACCTGTGAAAATAACCAAATAATTGCAATGGTCGATTCATTTACAAAATACGTGTTCGCGCGAGTGGTGAAGAACACACAGACTTCACCAGTTATAGAATTTTTAAACGATACCGCGGACACGGGAGTTGGTTATCCTCGACGCACAATTAGCGACCGTGGCACTGCGTTCACGAGCAAGGCGTTCGAAGAGTTTTGTAAAGAGAAAAACACACAACACGTTAAAACTGCTGTACAGACACCCAGGACAAACGGACAGGTAGAAAGATATAACCGAACCATATTACGTATGTTGTCTGCGAGCGTTGAGGAAAAACCTCAATGGGGTTGATTACCTCATTGGGTTGAAACCCCAAATTATTCATTAACATGCTTAATCGGTTAGAGTGTGTGCATCGTATGATGAAACACTGTTATACGAAGGATCATCAGTGATGTCACCTATACCAATTGTCCAGGCATCTTCCGTAAGTTCTGTCACAAGTATCTTGGATAAAAAATAGCACGTATAAGAGTGTATACGAACAATATGTAAATTACTTGAGCAACAATTATGGAAATCAGTGCATGATCGTAATTGATTCAATGACCGATGATTTGAATGCAATAAAAGTATCAGCGAAGTTAATAACAACATCTTTAACATCAGTCACGACCGAAGTTTACTTCGACGAAACTAAATTTACAACAAAAAAACGCGACGTTCTGTGTCAAAATCATAAAAATAAATGTCGATTCGTTGTACAACAAGCGGATGGATTACGCAGTTGTGAATTTTTGGTGAAATTAACTCAGCAACTTGAATTGTTAGTGATTGTTAGTGATAATGTCGATATATTATGTTTACTGGTTGCTTTTGTCCTTAAACCACAAAATATGTTTTTCAACATTCCTGGTAAAGCATGGTACGAAACGGAGAGAAATCAGCAACAATTCTAAATGTTTTCGCCATATTTGCACGTCATTCGAGCATTAACCGGCACCAATGTAACATCGTGTTTTTTTAACGTGTCGAAGAAAATCGTCATCTAAAATTGATCAAAAAAACAAGAAGGAGTTCGTGAACTGCGAATTTTTGGATTCACCACAATCAGCAACTAATATTCGACATTTAATCGAGACAGGAGAACAACCGATAATGCGTTCTACAATGTAAACGGACAAAATTTTAACGACGTTAGAAGTCAAAAATATTCAAGCTATTTGAAAAGTCGTCGAAAAACCAGCTTTAATTTAGCACAGTTACCTCCGAGTTTAGCAGCTGCAAGGCATCATATATGTCGAGCTTATTAGCTAGTACAACGTTGGCAAAATAACATTATGCCCTCTTTGCTATGGGGTCGGATTGTTGCCCATAAAACACAAGTTGTATCAATTGCAACAACTTTACCACCAGTACCAGATGAATTACTAAATTTGATAGTCTGTTCGTGTAAGAAAGGTTGCAAATCAAAAACATGTTCGTGTCATAAGTCGGGCTTCATGTGCTCGCATCCGTGTAAAGAGTGCACTGATTCATGCGTAACTAAACCACAAATTCTGCAAGCTTGGCAATTAACAGACTATGATAACACTTGTGACGAAATCGCGTGCTTCAAGGTGAAAGGGTTTATAGCTAAGGGTTATTAGGGATTTGTGGTGACAGGGCGTACAAAAAATTTTTTTTTGCCATTCGGTTTGAAATTGTCTGAAACGTGAAAATCTGCGAAAAAAAAAAGTTGGTATCCTAAAGCTGAAAGGGCGTATCTCAAGACATACGCCCTTTCACCTTTAAGAAAAGTACTACTTAAAGGTAAAAGAGCGCAAAAAAAAAAATTGGATTTTTTATACCAAATGTTAAATAATAGTTTCACAAGACAAGTTATACTAAAAGAACAGCCTCATATACAAAGTTTTATATAAACAAATAGAAAATTCATCAATTAAAAACAAATTACGTAAAAATTAAGTCATAAAAAAATTACAATGACAGATAACATCCAAATATTTCGAAATTTCTCGCCAGTCGCCATACTGGATATTGGTGCTGCCACTGTTGTTATTTAAACAGCTCTTTTCTCTCGATTGAGAGTCTATTTACAATATTCTTCAAATTAAATTTAACAATTTGTATAAAATTGCTTTATCAAATATATAAATATTATATTCTGATTTTACTATTTATATATTTATTAGTAACAAATCTCACTTTAAATTATCAATATTTTTTGTGAACAAATAAGTTGTAACGGATATATCATTTGTGACATGATTAAAAAGTAGTGAAATTGTTTAAAATTAATGACATTATTGGTAGTTAAACAAGTAATAATGAATAAATTTATCGATAAATTAGTTATAAAAAAATATCTTGCTGATCTTTCGTTAAGTGACGAGGAAAGAAATTATCAGAGCAGTCCAGATATGTTCGATAGCTTCAGTACCTGTGACGAAGTTCCGAGTCGTCATACATCTGGATTGAGTTTAGAAGAATTTAGTGGAAAAATTGATAATGCCAGTGCATCTACTTCTACTCAAAAAATTCCATCCTGGTCTCAGTACTCGAATAGTGGAATAAATCACATTATCCCAGGAACCGATGATGATGATGATGATGATGATGATGATAATTGTTGGTGTAAAGCAACGACACCAATACATCTACATATATATTAGGGTGCTTCATTTCAGATCCAGATTTTTTTTCTCAAGTGCATGTGGAAAAAACTATAGTTCAACACTAAAAAAATTTTTCGCGCATGAAAAAAAATTCAATGTCGATTACAGACCTAGCTCATTGAAAAGTTCGATTTTCCCATTTAAATAACATGGAAAAAATTTTTTTTTTAGCTTTAAGTATTTTTAACCTCGTCTACAAACCAATAAATCAAATAGACTGATACATAGATTTGTAGGAAATTGAACGCTCTAGAAAAAAGGTGTCTTATCATTTTTCGATTAATCCATCTATTCAAAAGTTATTAGAGCTCGAAGTAAAGAAGACCTTTTTAATTTTCCGCTGAAACTATCGGACTTATCAAGAAATTTTGTGAGGTCTTTTTTGTTGACAATTTTATTCTCTACAAATTATTATCAGTAAAGTTTTTTCAAATTCCGCATTGTTTTCTAGTTATTTTCATTTCAATGTCGAGCGCTTGAAATCGTTCAGAATCACTTTTTTAAGAGCTTGAAATTAAAATAAAAATAACTAGAAAACAATGCGGAATTTGAAAAAACTTTACTGATAATAATTTGTAGAAAATAAAATTGTCAACAAAAAAGATGTTGCAACATTTTGTAATAAGTCTGATAGTTTCACCGGAAAAGTAAAACGATCTCCAACTTTACTTCGAGCTCTAATAACTTTGAAACAGATGGATTTATCAAAAAATGATAAGAGACCATTTTTCTAGAGCGTTCAATTTCCTACAAAAATATGTATTAGTCTATTTGATCTATTGATTTACTAACGAAGTTAAAAATACTTAAAGCTAAAAAAAAAAAATTTCCCATGTTATTTGAATGGGAAAATCGAATTTTTCAATGAGCTAGGTCTGTAATCGACATAGAATTTTTTTTCATGCGCGGAAATTTTTTTTTAGTGTTGAACTATGGTATTTTCCACATGGACTTGAAAAAAAAAATCTGGCTCCGAAATAAAGCACCCTAATATATATACTAGGGTAATCCAAAGTATAACTAATTTTTTTTTTCTCGCAAACAGGTTCAAAAGTTTCATTTGGATAAAAAAGGCGCCTGTGAAAATTAGAGCTCTTAATATTAACATCAAGAGGTTCCTCATCGCACTTTTCTATTTTCCATTAAAATAACATGCAAAAAATTTTTTTTACGTTTTCTGATTTTTATAAGTAGCTAACGATGCGTCATAGGAATAAATGGCAGACATGTTTTTGTAGGAAATTGAATGCTCTACAAAAAAAAATTCTTATCATTTTTTGAAGAATCTATTTGTTCAAAAGTTATTTGAGGCTGAAGTCGAATTCCTATTAAATTTTAAGATTTTCTTACTTTTCCGGCAAAAGTATCAGACCTATTACAAAATATCATCAGACCTTTTTTGTAGACAATTTTATTCCCTAAAAGTTTTTTCGAATTTCGCATTGTTTTCTAGTTATTTTTATTTTAATGTCATGCTCATAAAAAAAATCTGTCTATCGGTTGACTCTGCGGGCCAGCCCCAAAACTTCCCGCTGTTTTCTAGCTCCTTGAACTCGAAAACATTGTTGTAAGTACATTTTCGAGCTCCTCGAGCTCGAAAATACTTTTGTATCCCATTGTTTTCGAAAAAAAACCGATTTTAAGATTTCTTTCTCCCACGATATCTCACGAACGAATTGACCAATTTCGATGGTTGTGGCGGCAAAAGACGTGTTTTATTGAGTTTGAGAGCTGATCAAATTTTGAAACTGTTTGGTTCAGTTGTTTCGAAGATATTCGCAAAAAACCGTTTTTTACCATTCCTTTTGCCCGCGATAACTCTCGAAGGAATTATCCGATTGAGATGGCTAAGGCAGCAATCGACGCATTTTAGTGAGTTCTAGAGCTGATTAGATTTTAAAGTCAATCGTTCAAGTCGTTTCTGAGAAATCAGTAAAAAACTAAAAAAATAAAATTTTTTTTTCCGTAATTCGCCAATATTTTCGAGTCCCCTTGATCAAATGATCTGAAATTTTCAGAAAAGTTGATGGCCAACATGCTCTTTCGATTGCCGCCTTAACCATCCAAATTGGTTCATTAGTTAAAAAGTTATAGACCGGTCACACACATACATACACACATACACACACACACACACACACACACACACACACACACACACACACACACACACACACACACACACACACACACACACACATACATACATACATACACTCGGACATCATCTTGAAATTAGTCAGAATAGTTTCCTAGGACCTCAAAACGTCAACATCTGATGGAAATTCGATTTTCGTAAATCGGACCGAAACCAATAACTTCCCGCATTTTTGAAAATTTTCAATTTTCTTAGCGGGAAGTTAAAAAAAAATTTGTTATTTTTTGGATCACCCTAATATATACATCTAGATATATATATATATATATATATATATATATATATATATATATATATACACACATACGTACATATATACATTTTTTAACGAATGGTATTTTCGAACTCTACTTAACTAATTATGATAGTTTATGACAAAATTCCTTGAAATTCCATGACGAAAAATCGACCATGAGGACAAATACAATAGTTAGATTTTAAAAAAAATCTACCTAATAATCACTTACCTTATCAGGAAGTCTTGATAGAATATTTTTAATTCTTCACAATAGTATTTTTTGGAACATAAAATAAAAACACTGATCGCTTAAGCTTCACGTGAGTAATTAGTTATGACCGCCTTTGTTGCCAAAGCTCAATTATATTCACCGTGGAAGGGATTACTACCACTACTTTCATTCTCAGGGACTATCGACCAACTTCACGTGCAATCGATCTGTTGTTTCACTGTCATCACTCTTTTACGTGATATTTTACACTACTTACTTTCATAAGCGCTGCAATCACGTTTACTTTTCAATTTCTCGCTAAAATATTTTTTTAATTAGTTTCATCTTTAATCGTATTTACCGAGGACTTTGTTATGAATTCTTTTATTTATTGTAATTGTCATAAGCCAACCATAAATATTTCAGAAAAATACTTTGTTTTTCATTATTAGGAAGTACCAAACTGTCTATTATAAATTAAAAAAAAAAAAAACTTTTTTTTAAGTACTCAGATAGTCAAGTAAATATAAAATACAAAAAAATTTATTGTTTTTCCAATTTTAAATTAAGTAACCATACGTAACTTATTAACATCACCCGAGGAAAAATTATTTATAAAATTTTATAAAATTTTATTCATTAAATTTTATACAATTTTATGCCTTTATTAAATTACATAAATAATGTCAAATTTAGATAAAATTTTATGAATTATTACGGAACTAAAATTTATACTGTTTAAATTTTACAAAAAATACAGAAAAATTGTTTTTTTTAGTACCGACCATTAGTTTGTGAGAATGATCGTTACATGAGTGTGCAAGACACACATATTGTGTGTTGGGCTTAAGGGTTTTGTCTGTGGATTCGAACCTAAGTGAGTTGTTATATTCATAACTGTTGTATGCGCTGAGTGCGTTGGATCAAGCGTTTCTTTCATTGTAAATATCCTTGTGTTGTATTATATAAACCGTTGTATTGGCGTTTACGAATAAATTTGTATCTATACCTCTAACAGGTTATGGGCCCAGGCTAATAAAAAAAAAAAAAAAAAAAAAAAAAAAAAAAAAATTGGAATGCATGGGTCTTATAATCACGGACAGCAACATAAAGCTTACAAGTGTCAAAGTCGTTGTTTCAAATGTCGCAGAATAGGGCACAAGGCGTTGGATTGCCGCGTCAGTATGAATTCCAACAAAGAAAGGCCAAGCACGCATGCAGTAGATGACACATTTGCGGCTTATCGCAGTCAAATTTCGAGTGGAGGGGAGATCAAACAACGCCCATGGATATTAGATAGTGGATGTACAGCACACCTGTGTGGGGATCAAGATTCTTTCAAGTCCATAAATATGTCTGAAAGCGGAAAGGTGAATTTGGCTAGTCATGCGTCGACACAAATCAAAGGAAGGGGCACAGTCAGGTTACGTGTCGATACAGGAAACAATGTCAGTTCTGTAAATTTTAATGATACCCTATATGTTCCCGAACTTCGATCAAATTTAATTTCTGTTGCCAAGATCACTAATAAGAACCACGAAGTGCTGTTTCAACGGAACTCAGCGACCATCTTTGACAGTAGTGGGCATGTAAAAATTGTAGCTAAACGTCAGGGGGATTTGTACTACGTTGATGACGCTACGGAAGCGGCCAGCTACGCTAAGAGTTTGTTACAGAATGAATTGAAGTTATGGCATGAACGACTAGGGCACCTAAATCATCGAGATACGGCAACGATTTTGACGCGAATCGCAAAGCAAGTAAAACTAGAAGATATCGAACGAGTCACTCAGTGTGAAGTGTGTCTACGTGGTAAGATGGCGGCACTACCGTTTCCGACGAGTGTGAGGCAAAGCGAAGAAGTATTACAGATTGTGCATTCAGATGTTGTCGG
This sequence comes from Microplitis mediator, assembly GCF_029852145.1. Taxonomy (NCBI): domain Eukaryota; kingdom Metazoa; phylum Arthropoda; class Insecta; order Hymenoptera; family Braconidae; genus Microplitis; species Microplitis mediator. Next base: position 19,242,077 of record NC_079969.1, read on the forward strand.
GCCGTTCAGAGTGCAAGCACAAAACGGCGCCAAATATTTTGTAACATTTATTGACGACTGTTCCAGGTGGTGCGAAGTATACTTTCTTAAACAGAAGAGCGGTGTACTAGAGGCCTTTAAAATGTATAAATCACTTGTAGAAAAGCAAACTGGCAAAAAAATTAAATGCTTACAAACCGACAATGGGAAGGAGTATGTCAATGGCGAGTTCAACACATATATTCAAGATGAAGGTATCGAACGACGACTGTCGGTCGTTAGAACCCCACAGCAGAATGGAATTTCGGAGCGCAAAAATCGAGTTTTGCTCGACATGACCAGATGTTTATTAATACGGTCTAACCTGCCAGCAATGTTTTGGGCAATGGCGGTGGCCACTGCAAACCACATACGTAACAGATGTCCGTTGAAGAGCCTACATGGTGAAATCCCATATGAGATTTGGACCGGTCGTAAGAACTCATGCGATCATATGAGAATTTTTGGGTCTACTGTTTTTCTTAAACAAAGACCCGGCGAAGAATAAATTGGCCGATCGTTCAGTGAGAGGTATATTTGTTGGATATCCGCGTGAGTCTAAAGGCTATAATATTTGGCTACCAGAATCGAGAAAAGTCATCGTTGCAAGAGATCTAGAATTTCAAGAAAATAATTTCCGAAACTCAGAAGAAAATACCGATCCCGGCAATCTGATTGACTACAGTGTGAGTGAATCTGAAGACCCATAACCATCACCAACAGTCCACATCGATGAAGAACATTCATCGAATGATTCTGATGAAGAACCATTGGAAGCCAATGCCCCACGACGTCGTGGTCGAGGAAGACTAAGGATCCTCCGCACGGGAAACGAGGGTCGACCAAGAAAATTGTTTGCATCATCTCATGAAGGGGAGAGTCCGGCAATACCTACCATTCTAGCTGAAGATGATGACGTTTTTTCTAACGTTGCGGAGATAGCTCTACACGAAGCGATGACATCACCCGATTGCGATGAATGGAAGCATGCGATTCAGTCTGAAGTTTTGAGCTTATTGAAGAATCACACTTGGGATATTGTCCAGTTACCTCAAAGACAAAGCAAGGTTGGTTGCCGAGTTGTACTAACTAACAAGCACGATTCAGATGGAAATATCGAGCGAAGAAAGGCTCGAATTGTTGCCAAAGGATACAGCCAAACCTATGGGGTAAACTACTATGAGACATTTGCACCGGTAACACGCTTAGAGTCGATAAGGTTAATGTTAGCTCTGGCGGCTGAGCGTAAGATGAAGATTAGACAATTTGATGTCGTCGCAACTTACTTAAACGGAAATCTTGAAGAAGATGTATTTATGGAGATACCCGGAGTCTGACAAGAGATGTTACTAAGAATTAAGAACGATACATCAACATCAGCAGACATCTTGAAAAGAGTTGATGAAATGATGAACCAATTAAATCGAGGCGGGGATGCTTGCCGTCTACGAAAAGCCATTTATGGATTACGTCAATCTGGTCGGCAATGGCATACTCGATTGAATAAGAAATTACAGAGCATCGGACTGTTTTCAACTAAGGCTGAACCATGCTTGGATCGTGCTAAACGCGGTGAGAGGTTACTTCTATTAAACGTGTACGTTGATGACATTTTAGTGGCCTCGGATGATGAGGTTTGAGGAAATCAAGCAAGGTTTACTTGAAAACTTCGAGGTCAAGGATTTGGGCCTAGCGAAGTATTGCTTGGGGTTAGAAATCACGCAAAGTGAAAACTCCATATTTGTCAGTCAATCGAAATATATTCGGGACATATTGTCTAAATACGGTATGAGCCTGTGTAAGCATGTTGCTACCCCAGCTGAAGTAAGTATCAAATCGGTCGACAACTCGGGATACGACAACTCGGGAACTGAAGAATGGCCATACCGTGAAGCAATCGGTGCCTTGATGTACCTGGTTTTTTTTTTAAATTAAAAATTATTTTTATAAGTTTAAAAATTTTATTAAAAGTTAAAAATTTTTTTTTTTAAATTTAAAAATATTTTTTAATAGTTTGTCAATCGCTCAACCCTTTTAATTTAACCCGTTCAAAACTATAATTTAGGTAAAGGTGGGGGTGAGTAATAGTCAATGTGGGGTGGTTAGTAGTTAAGGTGGGAGGGTAATATAAAAAGCTGACATTTTGTTCGACCTTCAATCAGTTATAGTTTCAATTTTCACGTGAAACTTCGATACAAATTCAGTCAGTCTTCCTCATAAGTTATTTATATTTTTCCTCACAAGTCTTACATACTTCTTCCAATAAAATCATTTAATCCCTGTTTAAATCTCTTTCAAAACTTTTAAATAGTTTCTAAATTGTTCAAACCCTTTCAAGTTAACTCTTTATGCCACAGGACATTCAAATTAATTAATTGCGAATTGTGGAAATGGAGTTTATAATCGATTTTGTGGGTTTCGAAATCCTCGACGGATCATTTGTATTCAAAGAAGTCTACATTACTGATATTACGCTTTCTGAAAAGATGTATGAATCTCGTTTTTATTCTATTTATGAGTCACCGATAGAGCACAGTAATACTACTATATTACATGAAAACGTGGATCAAAGAGGATGTGGTCATGGAATTTTATGGAATACTGGTGAAGACTCATACGATACATTGTCAAGCAATGTTTACACTTTTACAAAAAAAAGCTTCATATTTTTATGTGCAAGGAGCATGAAAGAAAAGCCTTCTTGAAAAACTAATTAACTATGCTTTACCAGTAATTGATTTGGAGAAAATGCGATTTTTCAATGAGGATTTAGATGAATATTTAAGACCAATATGTCCAAATAGGATAGATCATTTGCGAAGTAAAGGTGTTTATTCATGTGCATTTGAAAATGCTAAACAAATCAAGCAATGGTTTATCGTGCACTGGGGTGAAAGCTCATCACATGACAAGTCTGTACAACTTTACTATCAATTGAGTGATTTAAATAAAATGCAAGATTGTGATATTGCTTGTCTCGATGAAACATTCATTATGCTATTCGCGCGAGCTGAAATCAGTCAAGCTTGGGATAAGTTACCAGTGCACCTAAAAAACAACCAAAAAATCATATACTATCAAGTGTGTCATGAACACGATGGTGTAGGTGACATTTATCCATACAAGAAAAACTGTTATGCATGTAATGAACGGAAAATAAATTATTGTACATATAGTTCTAACGTCTTTTTAAGAAAATAATGTATTTCCTTAGAAATTCGTTGTGCTATAAATTGATAACTTTTACAGAATAAAACAGATTCACATGATATAATTGCTAAGAAAAAAGTTCAATTCAATCCAACCCCCATTATTCATCATATGCGAGTATGGAATTTTGCATATCAATATGCTAGGAAAGGTAAATAGATGAGGCAGCTGCAGATCGTGAGCGTTTTAGACGCAGAATTAATAAACTCAATATTATTCTAGAACCTGTATTAGGTAACAAATATAATTATATAAATAAAAATTATAATATTTAATTATAGGTTAAACTGTAACGTAAAAGTAATAAAATAAAAAAACACTTGAATTAAATTTTTATTTTTCATTAATATTTATTCAAAACCCTATAAAGTACAAAATATTGCTTACATTAATTTTCTAACATTATTACTTATAGGATTATATTCAATTATACGATCGTGTAAAATTAGACAGTATGCTGATGTTTGAGGTAAAAATGGAACTTTAGATTCAAATTCTACTCTAACATCCAATGGCCCAGATTTTTATAGCTTCATTTTGTTTAGAACAATCAATTACATAAAGTGGAGCTTCTTTTAAAAATGCTGCCTTTGTCAACAATGGTACTGATTCTTTACCATAGTATGATGTTTGATAATTAGTGTACATATCATAAAATCACTGGTCACAAAAATTAAGGGATAGAAAAAAAATCCGAAATTCTTGGGTGATTTTCAACATGCTGTAACTCGGTGAAAAATGGTCGTATAAGAAAATCGAAAAGAGCAAATTGTAGCCTCAAGTTTCTAGTTTTTAGATATGGACCTCAAAATTTTTTATCATGTACGGTTCCGGACTAATCATAAGAAAACCAACGAAAAAAAAATTTTCAAAATTTTTGCTGGTCTTTCAATACCTCTATGGGCGTCAATAAATTTTTTTGAATAATCCGACCGTATGACTTTTCTAAGAAATTTTATGCCCTTAAATTTAGTGGCCTGCAAAAGTCTCTACGACGATTTGGCGCCGAGTTATTATTGATCAAAGCAAAAAAGTCCAGTTTGGCTTTGATCATCAATAACTCCGGATGTATTGGTCGTACAGAGAATAAGAGCAGGGTTTCGAAAACTAGAAAACATTCTATATAAAACAAATTTAGTGGCATTTAATAGAAAAATTTTTTTTAAAGCGATATTGTTTAGTAAAAAACAGGTCAAAATTCACAAATTTAAGGATATTCGGAAATCTTGCTATAACTTTGGATATAACGGATGAACAAAGGATATCTTCGTCTTTTTTTCAACCTCAAAGTGTTCTGAAAAAACCCTGAAAGCTTCAAATTGCTGCGATTTTTCTTTCTTAGTGTCCCGAAGCTTTAAATTTATCGATTTTGTCAAAGATCACCATAATTGGTAGATTCTCGGTTTTTGTTCACTTTTTCGATTTGAAAGTGTTATTTCTACCGATAACCTTTATTTCCGTGATCAAAAAGATTGATTGTCGAAAAAAATTGAAAAAACAGAAAATTTTGGAAAAGTTTTTTTTTTCATAAATTTTTTTTTTCCAAAATTTTTTTTTTTCAAATTTTTCTTTCTGTTGTATCCGCAATGATTTATCAATGTCAAAAAAAATTCCTCAAATTTTTTTTTACCGCTGTAACTGCATCTGCTTTAAATGTCAACTTAACAAACTATCACGATCGGAGTGAGTGAAGGCGACGGGCGAAAGGGTAATTTTATTGAATATCGGAATACCGAATTATCTCGTTCTATAACTCAGCCAAGGAGTTCGATTGAACCGTCACGTGGTTAGTGTGAGAACTTATGAGTGATTGGGTACCGATCATGAAATTATAAGTTATAATATGAAATTATTTTATTCTGTCATCCAACCAAGGAATTGGCGTCACGTGGCTGGTATAAGAATGTTTTAATTTCTTATCGTTTTATAACTTATTTGTCTATTCGTACCGAGCGGATGTACCATAGACCACCCCGTTCAGTGACCTGCGTGGCGTTAGGGTAGGTCCGGGATTTCTGAGTGAGAGGGATATTGGGTCGGTTAATATGGGCCCTCGAAAATTCCGTGTTCTTTCTCTGTCTTACTTTAGGTTTACTATGACTTAATTTACTAGCACTTGAATGCTGAAGAAAAAGGACAGTAAATGAAAAGACGAATGTATAAAAAGAAAAACATGTGTAGTATATTGACAGGTTAAATCTTACATGTAAATATTATAATTTTAGACTTACCCAGAAGGGTTGATATACCTGCACACACACTCACTCCAAATTCACCAGTTTGAATTTGTGTACACCGGAGTTTACAATATTTTATGATAGTTTTTAATTGAGATTCACAGGTTGAATCTATTCACACGAATGCACTGCACGCTGAACCGAAAGGCCGGCTTTGCTGTCAAGTGAACTTATGATGATATATATAAATATATATATTTTCCGTTAAGGGTTTTATTAAGAGGATTAACTATTCCCGAACAAGGACTCCGATTGCCTAAGCGAAGGACCTCACGAGGAAAGGTTTAAAAAATAAAATTTTAAGTCGCAAAATAAAAATTTCAAATAAAAGAATCGAAACTCGATTATCGGTCTAGGACCTCTGATTGCTTAGGCGTAGAGCGTCACGAGAACGAACGTTGTAATCGACTCAGTGAGTCTTACTCGCGGATTTAGATATAAAAGCAATGACTTTTGATTTTTAAATTTAATTCCGATTATCGGTCTAGGGCCCCCGGTTGCCTAGGCTGTGGAGCATCACGAGAACGAACTTTGGTATTTTACTCGCGGATAGATCCGAGTGCGGCGGTAATGACTAATTTTAATTATTTTTTCGGGGTTTATATACGAAAATTTTGGGAGAAAAGTGGGGCTAAAAATATTGAGAGCGTGAGAATGAAGGATTAGATCATAAATTTGAGTGACATTTACTTTCATTCTTGAAAACCTATGTCATCTTAGGAAATTTACTATTTGTAGGGGACTCAGAGATACACATGGTAAATTTATATGCGACCAAATATTAATTACTTCAATCCATTAGTGGTACATATTTTTACGAGCGATAATTTAATTTTAAGAAAAGATTTTAAAATTTACCTCTGATCTCCGTACGGAGATGATAGAAAATAACAATAAATCGTAAATCTAAGTGACATTTATTTTAATTTTTGGACCTCTGAAAATTATATCGTCAGAAAATTATCGGCTACCAGAAATCCATGGAAAACCGTTAGTTTCATTAGCGGGCGGATATGCACTCTTCAATTCCATTAGCAGCGAGACAGAAAGAAATAAAATTCTGATTTAAATGACAGGAGCTTTTTACTCTACTTTTCGGGTAAATAAAATCAACGGAAAATTCGTGGGAACTGTAATATTCATCGATGTTAGATGATGTTAAATTAAGTGCTCGGGTCATAACCATTTTGGTCTATGGGAGAATTCTGAAGCTAAAACTGTTTAGACATTAAAATTTACTTGAGACTTAGGTAGGAAATATTAAGAAAGAGATCAAAATAGTTATATGTGGAGTTTGGCTTTTGAGGACTTTACCGAGTAGACCGGCCATCGCAGTGCAGATGCGCTTATGAGAGAAAAAGATAGATACTTGTCTATCCGTTGGTTTTTACTTTTATTTCACTCTCTCTTTCTCCATGCGTTATACTATTATACTTTGATATTATATTTATCATTCATTCCAGAATACTCTTAATTGATTCAGAGCAAGTCCAACATCTTTTTCAAAATTATTGGATGTGCTTTGAATTATAAAAACAAAAAAAAAAGAATTTTAAATTAAAGTACGGTTAAATCGCGATCCATTTGGAACGATCGTTACAAACATACACTTTGGGTAACGGTAATGCCGGCGGAAAAAAAAATTTGAGGAGTTTTTTTGACAATGATAAATCATTGCCGATGCAACAGAAAAAAAAATTTGAAAAAAAAAAAATTTTGGAAAAAAAAAATTTATGAAAAAAAAAACTTTTCCAAAATTTTCTGTTTTTTCAATTTTTTTCGACAATCAATCTTTTTGATCACGGAAATAAAAGTTATCGGTAGAAATAACACTTTCAAATCGAAAAAGTGAACAAAAACCGAGAATCTACCAATTATGGTGATCTTTGACAAAATCGATAAATTTAAAGCTTCGGGACACTAAGAAAGAAAAATCGCAGCAATTTGAAGCTTTCAGGGTTTTTTCAGAACACTTTGAGGTTGAAAAAAAGACGAAGATATCCTTTGTTCATCCGTTATATCCAAAGTTATAGCAAGATTTCCGAATATCCTTAAATTTGTGAATTTTGACCTGTTTTTTACTAAACAATATCGCTTTAAAAAAAATTTTTCTATTAAATGCCACTAAATTTGCTTTATATAGAATGTTTTCTAGTTTTCGAAACCCTGCTCTTATTCTCTGTACGACCAATACATCCGGAGTTATTGATGATCAAAGCCAAACTGGACTTTTTTGCTTTGATCAATAATAACTCGGCGCCAAATCGTCGTAGAGACTTTTGCAGGCCACTAAATTTAAGGGCATAAAATTTCTTAGAAAAGTCATATGGTCGGATTATTCAAAAAAATTTATTGACGCCCATAGAGGTATTGAAAGACCAGCAAAAATTTTGAAAATTTTTTTTTCGTTGGTTTTCTTATGATTAGTCCGGAACCGTACATGATAAAAAATTTTGAGGTCCATATCTAAAAACTAGAAACTTGAGGCTACAATTTGCTCTTTTTGATTTTCTTATACGACCATTTTTCACCGAGTTACAGCATGTTGAAAATCACCTAAGAATTTCGGATTTTTTTTCTATCCCTTAATTTTTGTGACCAGTGTATAATAATGCATACTGATTGCGATCGATATCAAGATTCAAATTACCATAAGGATAACTTTGAGAATTGAGAAAAAGTTCTACATCTTTAAGATTACAATGATCAAATTGACTGGCATCTTTTTTACTTGCGTTTTTCCTCGCAGTTTGAAATCTCAGAATCACATAACGTGGTTTCTCCAGCTGTGTTGATGTTTTAATTTGCCAAATGTGTCTTGTAGTTGCTGGAAGTAATGAATATTCATACAACTCTCATCAGCGAAAACTCATTGAAATAGCTGGATCACTTGATATATAATTTTATGCTTGAATTTTCTGCTTATCAGACATAGTAATGTGTGGTATGAGCCACTCAACTTTATTTAGAGTAATCTTAACGTTTGCTGCAACATCAGTAACTGTTGCTGGTTTATGTATGTAAGCGTTAAGATCAGTATTTGATCTTCTGATAACTAACTCATAGGTTGCATTCATAACAATACAATTGTAATCTTCAGCAAACCCAAGCACGACACTTAATGGTATGGATACATCAAAGTATCCATCATCATTAGTTAATTTATTAGCATCACCCATCGACCACCCAGCATTTTCCATAAGATTTCGCTGTTCTGGACTTAGAGATGTGTAACTCTTCATCAGACATGTAACAGCTACATTTTTACATTGATCAATCACAACACCATTTAGCAGAAGGGATAATTCTTCAATCATATGACAAACAGCCATATTCACTTACTCCATTGTTTCATTAACTGCAGTCCCATCTGATTTTGTAAATTTTCCAGTTATGTGTAGTGTACTTTTGTTTAGTTATAAACAAGCCTTGATTTTGCACACAGATACGGATTTCATCGTTATTATTTAATGTTGATGATGCGTATGGTTGATGTGCATGAAGTTCATAGTGTGCGATCGATTCATCATACACAATTGGTTTCTGAATGTCTAAGATTTCCGCCATGGTAATATAATGCAGCAAAAATTAATTTTCTTTATTTTCCCAATTTTCCACGTAACTTTAATCCGAGACTTTTGAGTAATTGAGCGTTCCGATGTGTTAACACTTCGCACGATGACTGATCGGTTTGAGGCATCTTGACTCAATTTTATACCCTCCACCAGTTTTCGTATTAAAAACAATTCCCATTATTTTATAAACTTTATGTGTACTCGTATAGTTATTGTTTCACCGCGAAAATTCACAAATTTCCCATCCTGATCTACTATGGACACTCTAAGATTACGTATTGTATCGATGGCGACTGGAAGGTAAATGATGTACGATGGGATTTCAATGATCTTATATCGAGCTGCAACAGACGGGAAAAACTCATGGATTGTGTGCGCTTTGTGATTATTTATGTATGCACCACTAGTAATATTACACTCAAGTCTCAACGCATTAATTTTAAGAATTGTTACTGGTAAATCAGACTTGTGCAAGATATTTGGTTCTAGAGATCGATTCGTAAATCCTAATAACGAAGCAATTGAACTTTTAGGTTCAAAATTTATAGGCTTACTGCACTAAATTTCACTATGCAATTCATTATTGTTTGCTTTGAGGCTGAATTCCAAATTTTCCGGTAGCTCTTATAATAAATACTTTTCAATATCTTTCAACTCATAACTGCCCGTTGGTATTGTTATTACAGTATCGGCCAAGACCTCTTCTCTTTGAGCATCTGTCAAATAACGATCTATTTCTGAAACACGGTTTTTGTTTGCACCACTAGCTATATAAAACTTGTTAGCACAAACATCAATTTTAGGTATTGAATTAAACGTTAAGAGTTCCACAAGGCCCAAAGCATAGTTTTTCAATGGTGATAGTTCGATGGGTGGAAAACAATCAGCCTCTAATAAAGAAAAATTTCCTGATAGTGTTAATGTGAACGAATCAGCCATGACTGATGTCTTGCTGATTAATTCACATCAATTTACAGCTGATCACTGAGAAATTTGAGAAACAAATGACCGCATATTACTGTATTAAAATCTTGATATCGCTTATAAGTATATTTTATGCTACCAACATCAAGATATTTTATGAGATCTTCTGGTGGTTGTAAATTACCAAAACTATCAAAGTATACCACGTTATTACCATTTTTCTTGTATGCAACCCAGTGTGAACCAGGTCCATTTTTATCATCACGGTTTATAATTGCGGATTCATTGATTCTTGGTCCTGATTTTGGTAAATCGTTTCTCATGAAAACACCTCGAAAGTGTGGAATTTCCAAATCTTTAGCATACTTCAGCAAATCAAAGTTAGTGAGTGCTCGATGTGGTAGCGTTATTCGTTTTTTTGGGTAAGAACTCAGATATAAACCCATACCTTTTTTGTATGGTGTCAGATATAAACCTTTGCCAAGTGCTATTGCTTTCATTGTTTCGTTGTGACGCTTACTTTCATCAAATTTTCGTTTAGCTGAGTTAGTTTGATGCATAACCCGAGCTATACCAGCAGCACCACCAGCCAGAGCACCAGTAGCACTTAAGCCAGCGAATAATGGTATCAAAAATGGTAGTATACCACCAACTTTTGTTGGTAATGGTAAAACACGAGGTAATTTAATATTTTCTTTACCACCAGCTTGTTTCACAGCCTCACGGGCACTTTTCAATGCTGATTCAACTGGCCATAAACCAGTCATAGATTTTTTAGCCAATTTTACTATATTTTTTATGGGAACACTAGGCTTTTTATTTTTTTTTTATTTATCCTCCCAACCACTATCGATGTCTTTTTTTTCTGAGTCTTATTAGTTGTTTTGTTTGGACTTCGTTTTTTCTTTGACACTGACTCTTTCAGACCCATCCCTAAACTCCTATTTATCCTCATAGTTTTATTAACACCCCAAGCAACTGTTTTTTCTCTAATACTCGCGTCTTCTGCGTGAACACGTTTCAAGGCCTTCTCTGCAAGTTCTTTATCAGCCTCGTGACGTGCAGCGATATTTATAGGATTTTGTGCGTATGCAATATCGTGTTTTTTGCACGCTTTATCTAGAGGATTGATACCCGGATCACCACGAGCTAATCTTTTTGTTAACTTTGTACCTGGTCCACAATATTGATAACCCAGCACATGTAATTCAATCGGTAGTTTATTAATAATACTATTAACAAAACCCCCACCAATTTTCATTGTCTTATTTATACATCTACACTCAATCATTGCTGTATCACGACTGAATTTAAATTCTATAAAACGGTAATACTTATAGGTAATCGAATGAGTTGTGTAACGTCGGGGTACGTTATCCTGCACTTAGTGATGGAAGGGTGCAGTTTCGTGGGTCAAAGTTTGCCCCGCTACCTCTTATGAGACTCTGACTTTATTATTTTACTTTTCTAATTTACCCGAACTGGCCGTACAATCTTAAACTAACACTAGTACTTAGCCTAAGGTTCAGTTTGGCGATGGATTTTGTCCTCGATGTCCTTGGACTGGCAATTGGTTGGTTGATCCTCGGAAATCGCCTCCTTGGATCGTGATACTGGTACCCAATGTTGTAGCTAAGAAGACCCTTAATTGTCTAATGTGGACTTGGGGGACACAGGTGAATTCACTCAAACACTGGTTTCAGTTAATAGAATAATTATTTATTTAACTAATAATTATCCATTTGCCACATCGCACACACACACACTGGTCTATCAATATCGGTAACTGTACTTAACGGTACAGGGCTTCCTATTAATTTACTCAAATAACCGTCTTTGGTATAACAACAAATATGAGTTATTATATATTACAAACAAATCTGATGTAATATATACGGGATAATTTATTTAACTAATTACCACTGACACTAGACAAGTTACCAACAAATATGAGTTGAGAATAAATTAGTAATTAGCAATGACTATACGCGAACATATCAATTGCTAAGCGACAATTCGCAGGAAGTAAGCACTTGACTGTCTAACTCAAAGCTAACGACGAAAAAACACCGGTGACGCGTTAACGCGCTCTTTTATAGACAGAACTGCCGCACTAAATCATGTGACAGTTCTGTCACGATGATAACCGGAGGTGTACGATGCCAACATCGTAACAGTTGTCATTTAAATATCGTTGAATGAACATCACGACATCTTGAAAAATAAAAATGAAATACCAGAAGCAATCAGCTAAATTACCAGTTATTAATTTCGATCAAATCGTTCAAGGTGACAAAAAATCTCCAAAACGTCATGGTACACTGCTACCAAATACCGTTCGTGCAGTGCTCTGTGGACCATCAAATTGTGGAAAAACCAATGCACTTCTTGCATTAATTACTCATCCTAACGGTTTGAGATTTGAAAATATATATTTATATTCAAAATCTCTAAACCAGCCGAAATATAAATTTTTAGACTCACTTCTACAACCGATAGAAGGTCTAGGTTATTTTCCATTTAATGATCATGAAGAAGTTGTAAAATCGGATGGAGCTCAACCAAATTCACTAATGATATTTGATGACGTAGCATGCGAGAAACAAGATCATATAAGAGCATATTTTTGTATGGGTAGGCATGAAGATGTTGACAGTTTTTATCTTTGTCAAACTTATACTCGTATCCCAAAACATCTGATACGTGGTAATGCCAATTTTCTCGTACTTTTTCGTCAAGATGAAATGAATTTAAAACATATCTCTAATGATCATGTGAATACCGATATGTCATATTATACTTTTAAAGAATTATGCTCAGCATGTTGGAATAATGACTCTAGCAATAGATATGGTTCCGTTGTTATAGATAAGGATAGTGATTTGAATAATGGAAGATACAGAAACGGCTTTGATAATTTTATTTATATAAATTAATTAACAATTGATGAATTTTGTACAGTTACGCAACGTACTTGATTGTGACAACATGGATTTAGAAAATATTTCCCAACAGCAGGAAATGTTACACCAAATATCTATAGCTAGTGACGCTATCCGTGAAAAACATAAAAAATTAAAGTTAGGTAAAGATACGAGTGAACAAACAATGCGTGAAACGTTTAATCCTATAGTTACACCTCTGAAAACGCTTGTAGAAAATGCCAAGATAATAAAAACTGAAAATTTTTCTCAGATAAAAAATGAAAATTTACCGCAAATAAAAAATTTTTCTCACGCAAATTCATCCTATGAACCAAGTGATGCGAGTTTTTATAACACTATTGATTCTCAAACTGAAAAGACTCAAGATATAATTGACGATCAAAGTAGTGAAAGCTTAAATCAAACAATTTTACAGAGAAATATCAATGCTACAAGTACCCCCAATAAATCAACTAGTACTCTCTCAAGCTATCTTAATATGTTACATAAACATCATAAGGATCTAGATATAAGATATAGTATTCGTAAAAGAAATTATCGAACATTTATTGGTGATTCAGAAATTGCGTTTAAAGATAACACTACTCTCATTATTAATGATAAAAATTATACTTTAACTCCAGGATTACTTGAATTGTTATTTAAAAAACAGTCTAAAAAAACTCTCATTACTCAAGATGATGAAAGTCAATATGTTGAGATCGTTATAGCCACCAACACCCATCGAAAGCATTATAATCCAGAAAGAAGTATTTACACTGAAAAAACGCAAAAATTCAACGATTATATAGCAAAATACATCAATTTAAATAAAAATGGTTTAGGATTACCTAGTCTCATGACAGCTTCAAGAAAACGTAAAAATATTGACTATGTTTACTGGGACAATTGTAATGAACTCGTTGATCGTCTTCGATTACTAACAGCTTCTCAGGCTGCTGGTAACCTTAGTCATTCTAATGAAATAATTTCTATTATCGTAGAGTTGCGTGAAGCTAAAGTTATTTATTAATCACGAGCACTGCTGAGATTTCATCACTTGTATGTAAACTGTTGATGAGGATAGAACGAAATGGGTATTGATATATTTGGACGAGTCTCAACATCATCTAATGATAATGTTAAAAGTGGTAGTGTTGGCCCTGCAGGAGTAAGATTTAAATTTACTAGTGACGGTCAATATGATATGAATCATAAAAGACTCTGTAATCTTGGTGAGCCTACTGATGGATTTGATGCAATGTCTTTAACAACTATGCAAAATGCTATTAATAATCAACTAGTTCCGGTAAATAAAAAAATTGCTCATAACAATTCATGTATCAGTGTCATGGAATCACAAAGACAAGAGTATGAAACAAAACAAGATATTAAACAAACTTCGATATCAGAACTCATATCCACTTTGGAAACCAAAGTGAGTGGATTAGAGAAAATAATTGATCTTCAGCAAACAACGATTGATGGACTAACAGCACGTACGCTGAATCTTTCAAAATCAGTGGTACGCGATGGGCGACTGATTGCTGACATAGAACTTAAACTAACCAAACTTTTCGAAAATGAAAATGGATAGTGAAAAAGCAGTGATAGCTCCAGAGCTTCATAAACAAGCTCGTAAAAATTATCCACGTCGTCATGTTGATATACGAGGCTTAGACGAAACATGGCAAGCTGATCTTGTCGACATGATCTCTTACTCCACAAATAATAACGGGTATAAGTATTTACTTACAACTATTGATAATTTTTCAAAATATAGTTGGGTTGTACCTATGAAGAGTAAAAATGCTAAAGATACTACAGCTGCTATGGAATCCATTTTAAAACAAAGACGCACACCTAAAAATTTACATGTAGATCAGGGAAAAGAGTTTTATAATAAAAAATTCAAAAATCTTATGAAGCGTTACAATATTAACATGTATTCGACATTTAGCAACTTGAAAGCATCGATCTGTGAACGTTTCAATCGTACGCTGAAAAACAAAATGTGGCAAAAATTTTCATTTCGCGGAAATTACAAATGGATTGATATACTGGATGGTCTAGTTAAAATTTATAATAATACCAAACATCGAACTATTAATATGAAACCAGCTGATGTTACCACAATCAATGAAAAACTAGTTTTACAAAAAATTTATGAACCTCTTCGAATCAAGCAAGCAGTGAAAAAGAAAAAGTTTAAAATTGGAGATAGAGTACGAATAAGCAAATATAAACATGTATTTGAGAAAGGATATGGGTCATTCCATGTCAAATCGACAAATTTTTTACCTGACCCCCTTTGATTTCGCTGAAAATTTTCTTTTTCAAAATTTTTGTTTCTAAATGTAGTTTTCGAAAAAAAATATGAAAAGATTTTCAGAATCCCAGATATATGAAATATTTTAGTTTTTTTGAAAAAACCGTAATTTTTTCAAAGTCCGACCGTTTTTTTTTTTTTTTTTTTTTGCTCTAAAAATACTTCAACTAATTCTGCAATGATCCCCGTTAATCAAAAGATGTGACGACAATCGCTTCTAATTTTTTTTCTTGATTATAAAAAAATTTTTGTTGAATTTTTGCTGATTTTATATAACTTTGTTATAAAATTTTTTTCATTTCCTCGTGAAACCTCAAAAGTTGAAAAATAAAATTTTATTGGAGAAGTTCAAGTGATTATCGTCCAAGAAATTGTTATTTTTTTAAAAAAATAATTTTTTTCTCTCATTGACGTTATTTTTTTACTCTTATGGACGTTTTTTTTTGGTACTGAAATATGGCAACTTCAAAAAACCATTGGAAGATTGTATGGTGCAAGTTAAGATGTTTTCTTCTTAGAAAAATATTTAAATCACAGTACGATGAAGAAAAGAAGGGAATCATCCAGTAGAAAGAGATAATAAAAATAGGTGTAATGTTGAATTTTAGAATCAAGTATTATGTTAAATAAAAGATAAAATAATTTGAACACATACAAAAAAATGTTTTTAATTTATTTAAAGATGTTAAGAGACGGCGAATTTATTTAAGAGTATGAAAAGTCCTTTTTTTTTATATTTTTGAAAAAAATAACAATTTCTTGGACGATAATCACTGGAAATTCTCCAATTAAATTTTGTTTTTCAACTTTTGAGGTTTCACGAGGAAATGAAAAAAATTTCATAGCAAAGTTATATAAAATCAGCAAAAATTCAACAAAAATTTTTTTATAATCAAGAAAAAAAATTAGAAGCGATTGTCGTCACATCTTTTGATTAACGGGGATCATTGCAGAATTAGTTGAAGTATTTTTAGAGCAAAAAAAAAAAAAAAAAAAAAACGGTTGGACTTTGAAAAAATTACGGTTTTTTTAAAAAAACTAAAATATTTTATATATCTGGGATTCTGAAAATCTTTTCATATTTTTTTTCGAAAACTACATTTAGAAACAAAAATTTTGAAAAAAAAAGTTCCCAAACGGTCAATTTTTGAAAAAGTTCTGGCAGTTTAAAAATAAAAGAGCGGTTTTTTTCAAAAATTCATAACTTTTTTTGAGTCGGGAAAAAAAATTTGAAAAAATTCTGAAAAATAACTTTCGGGGGGTAGAAAAAGATAGAAAATTTTCAGCGAAATCAAAGGGGTTCAGGTAAAAAATTTGTTGATTTGACATGGAATGACCCATTTACACCAAACTGGACGACAAAAATTTTCACAATCAAATCAATACAAAATACTTATCCTGTGACATAGAAACTTGCTGATTACCTTGATCAACCTATTGAAGAAGGCTTCTATGGACAGGAGCTCAGCAAAGTAAAATATCCTGATGTATACCTTATTGAAAAAATTGTTAAAAAGCGTGGAAATCAAGTTTATGTGAAATGGCTTGGTTTTGACAGCTCACATAACAGTTGGATCAGCGAATCAAAATTATAAAAAAAAATTGTACATATTTTCTGAAATAAAATACATTATATTTGAAAAAAAAAAATCGGTCTGTCAGTTGACCCTGCGGGCCAGCCCCAAAACTTCCCGCTGTTTCCGAGCTCGCTGAGCTCGAAAACATTATTGTGAATATATTTTCGAGCTCGCAATTACTTTTGTATGCCATTGTTTTGTAAAAAACCATTTTTTAGCATTTCTTTCTTCCACGATATCTCGCGAACGAATTAACCGATTTTGATGGTTGAGGTGGCAATCGACGCGTTATATCAAGTTCTAAAGCTGGTCGAATTTTGAAATTGATTTATTCAGCCGTTTTTGAGAAATTTCAAAAAAACCAAGGAAAAAATTTTTTTTGAATTCTTTCGTCAACGGTTTCTCTTGAACGAATGAACCGATTTTGATGGTTGAGGTGGCATTCGACGCGGCTTATAGAGTTTTAGAGCTGATTAGATTTTGGAATAAAACATTTTCGAAAAAATTTTATTTTTGAAATATCTCTGAACGCACCCTACCGATTAAGTTCAAATTTATACGGCCTCAAGACATTAACAAGCCGCGTCGAATGACACCTCAACGATCAAAATCGGTTCATCCGTTCAAGAGTTATGAATATTTACATACATACATACGTACGTACGTACTTACGTACGTACACACATACATACACTCGGACATCATCGTGAAATTAGTCAGGATAGCTTCCTAGGACCTCGAAACGTCGACATCTGATGGAAATTCGATTTTCGTAAATCGGACCGAAACCAATAACTTCCCGAATTTTTGAAATTTTACAATTTTCTTAGCGGGAAGTTAAAAAATAAGTTTTTTAGTTTTTTTTTTTATTTTATTTTCATTTACAAATAAAAAATTATAATTTTTATATTTATACATTAATTTTTCAGTTTTTTATATCCCCATGGTAATGTATCTGGAGAATTCTGTTGCAACTTTCTTTTATCATCATTCCAACTCAGAGCTAATTTAGTTTGTTTAATCGTCTTAACTTCATGTTTATTACTCCTAATCAGGAATTGGGGTTTAATTACATTGGTGTGTTTTTCAAGACAGTTTTTAAAATCATTAAACGTGATAGTTCTTAAAGTTGATCCTTTGACTCCTTTTGCTCTTTTTTTAGCTTTCATATTTTTATGAGTTCTGAATGCATACAGCTTAGCTCTAAGTCCTACAAACTCGCTCATTATTTCACCATTATTCTCGTCTTTCATGAGACCAACAACATTTTTATTTACTAATGGAATACCATAAATATTGTTTGGAGGATAATCAGAGGTGTCAAACATTTTAATATCACGTTTAATGATTTCATATATATTCGGAACCTTAAAATAGTAAATTAAACTATCAGTATCCCTGTGGAAAAGGTCTTATAACATCTCATAAAAAAAATTGGCTATGAGAAAACGATCAGTATTTGTCCGCGAAAAATCTCAAAAATTCTTATACAATTATTTTCTCATAGATGGTGCATCAAAAAAAATTTTTTCTTAAAATTCTCATATAAATTATCAGAATCTATAAGAAACAGAAGCTGTAATATTGTGATTATAAGTATTTATAAGTTTTCGAAAAATGTAAAGTTTACAATTGAGTAGATTTTGGAAATGAATAAGATTGTATGAGACGATTTCTGAAGTAATCATACAAGATTTGATACTGATTAAGAAATGTGAGTACAGTAATTTTCCATATAGTAACGAAAAAATTTATGAGATTGATTAAGTTATAGTATCTTTAGTATTGATTAAGGTTTATATGCTAAATTATTGAATTTGTTAGCATGAATTCAAAAAGTTTTTATTATGTATACTCAAGAATATTTGTATGAGTATTTACGCGGAAAATCCTTAGGAATCTATTCACGAGAAATCTATGAAATTGAGTCAGTTTATTTATTCATCAAAAATTACTCAAGTAAATATTAATATTAAATATTAAAGTCATGATGTATTATGGGATATACTACAGTAGAACCCACACAGGTACTTGTTGGTCTGTCAAATGACAAAGGAGTGCTCGAATAAAATCGTATTGAAATTTGGAATTTAACACTTCTAAAACAAATGTCTTACCAGGGACACTAAAAATCGTAGGCGCGATCTCGTGGCGAGCTGCGAACTACTCCCGCTACTGCTGCCTAGCACCGGTGACTTTTCCCTTCTCTATATCGATCTTTTCTCCCAAGAAATTTTTTCTCTTGGCTTAAGCAACATTTGTTATTTTGGTCGGAGAATACAAAAATACTTGCGTGAAAAGAATAGTACTTGTTCCGAGAAATTTTATTCTGTTTAACCAAAAAAATGCAATATTGCTACAAACAAATAATGTATCTTGCACCAAAAAAAAAAAAAATGGGGCAAGATACATTACTGGGTTTGCAAAAAATCACATAAAAACTTATATTTTCACTCATCTCCGAACAGTTAAAATATTTAAAGTACAAGAAATAGTGATAATATTAGTATTTTTGGTGTAAATTTTTATAAAAAAAAAAAATGAAGTTAAGCAATTATTTTTGAATGAATCTGATAAAATTAATATTTTATGTGAATGGAAATTATTTATAAAATCTCATAAGTACTCCATAATATTTTATAAGTAATAGCCTTCTAACTAAAACTTACAAAAACTCATAAATCACATAGCTTTTAAATTAAAATTAAATCTTTTAAGTTTTTACAAGTTAATTCGATTATAGATTTTCTTACTAATTCTCATAAAATTTTTATGAGAAAAAGGTCTGCATTTGTCCATGTGATTCCTGATTCAGTCTCATAAAATTTCGAAGAAATACATGTTAAATATTTTCTCATAAAATATGACAAATATTTTATGATATTCAATAAGATATTATCTCCTAGGATAACTCTTACTAAAACTTATAAATTCTGAAAATTTCGTATAAAAAAATAATCTTATTGAGATTTTGTAAGTATTGTAACATCGGAATTCGCCTGATCAATTCTTATTGAAAATACATTAGAATAAACTGTAACAATCTTATAGAAGTGAAAGTACTTATTCAATCTCATAATCGTTGGCAGAATTCGAGTCACAAAATCTCATAAATTAAAAAAATCTTACTCATTCTTTTAAAAATCTAGTACGGAAATCATGATAGGAAAACATTGAAAGCTTTGACTCATAGATTCTCATAAAAATTCATATGAGAATTTTTTTAAATCTCGTAGATATTTTCGAAGCTCATAGATTCTCATAAAAAATATTCAATATCTTATCAGAATTTATGAGAGTTTTTCCACAGGGATCTGTATACATAAGTTTTGATTCACCATTAGTAAATCTTTTTTTAATGTAATCATAGTGAAAATCGTAAATATAAGTTTTTGATAAATCAAGTATAGTAAATCCAACATAAATTGGTTTATTAAAATTAGCTCTAACTCTTTTTAACTCAATTAATAATAATTCTTTATCAAAAATGGTAAAACTATGGAAATTCGGTTTCGATATTAAAGATTTCGCACCGTATCTACCATGCCATTTTGTCACTAACTTAACATCTTTATATTTTCTCACATTTTACATTGTTTTACCAAATACTGCATTGTTCATGAGCTTGTAAAAGTTCTTTTCAAATTCATTTCTAGCATTTTTTCGACATTCTGTATTTTTATCAATATACGATTTTAACCATGTCGATTGCTTAAATTTTAGGACCCTATGAACTTTCACAAGCTTGATACCTAGAGTAAGATATTGTTGCAGATTCTTATAATGTACAACATAATTTTTCTTAGAATAAAGCGTTGTTGCCAATTTTGCTTGTTTACAGTTCGGAGGTACAAAATGTTCAGGGCACAATGGTAGGTCTTTATGGAGCTCATGTAAATTGATTGGATATTCTAAATCTACTTCTAATATATATCCTTTAGAACGATAAGCATTGAATAAAGTATTTCTGTTATCAGAAGTAATATTTTCCTTCCATTTAAATGAGCTCTGAGGTAATGACATACTCATTGCACCCCTATACAAATTGCTTACATCAAAGTACATTAAATATGATTCATCTTAATTTTGATCGAAATTATCACCCATAAAACGATTGTTAGCTTGCGCATATCGATTTGTACATTGAGATACTCCACCTCTAATGCCTTTTTCAATAAAGAGTATCGTTTCCGGATCAGTCCATAACTCTAATTCAAAATTTGTCATTTTTAACATTGCATCTAAACTAAGTCCTGGTGATGTAAAATAGTGTAACGGGTCTAGCTCATAAGTCTTCTGACAACTATGACTTTGTAAATGAGATATAGCGTTCTTTATTTGAAGGTAAAAGTTTCGTAGATCCTTTAATATCTAAAGCTATAGCCTTGATTATAAAATGTGAGTCATACCCTGATAAATTATGAAAAACTACAGGTATTGTATGTGGTCGCTTAAAGTTTAAATTACAAGAGTTATGAGCTGGACCCCGGTATTTCCCCGTAAAATGACAGTGATCATGACATTTTTTTTCATTTGCTAATATTACTTTCGAGCAAATATGACAAATATTCATAGAATTGTGATATCTAATTTCTTCAGAATTTAGTGGTTTCATTGCTATTCCACCCCACAGAAAACTGTTTACTTTCTGTGCAAGATTTTCAAGTTTCCTTGTAAACCACTCAATACAATCAGGTGACCGATTTATTTCAAATTTACATAGAGTTTCATCATAACTACAATGCGTGTACATGGCAATACTGTGAGGGATATGTGTTTGAGAACCATTATCATTATTAGCTGACTCAGGTAACAGAGTACACTCCAAATCAGCGTAAACAGCAAACGGTACGATATCTTTGTATTTATAATTTTTTAATTTTAGTATTTTTTTCTCTTTCGTAGGCAATTCCATTCTGATTTCATTAAATTTTATACAATGTAGCTTATGTTTATCAAATGAGTTTTGATACTTAAAATGACATAAACACCTATCACAAAACCACAAATTATTCTTACTTTTTGTAACTTGTCGTTTAATCAATCGTGATAGATTTTTAATAAGTGCAAAATGGAAAATTGGCTCGAAACTTTCTACATCATCATTTAAAGATTCACTAGCTTCAACCATTAATAAATAAATCACTGGTTTGTTTGAATCGAAATTAATAGTTAAATATAATGGTATTACTATATTTTTAATTACCGATTTTCCATTTTTAATCACTGTTTGAGGATCTATTCCATAAACATTTATAGCAAAATTATTCAAGCTTTCAAACTTCGCTATATCTTTTAATACTATCGGAAATTTTATACCTGCGTATTTTAGCTCTGAGTCGGAAAACTG
Source organism: Microplitis mediator (assembly GCF_029852145.1). NCBI lineage: Eukaryota > Metazoa > Arthropoda > Insecta > Hymenoptera > Braconidae > Microplitis > Microplitis mediator. Next base: position 19,264,221 of record NC_079969.1, read on the forward strand.
AGGGTATGATTGAGTTCTCTCAGGATGACTTGTGCGTGCGGGATATAACGCTGCTGTGACAGCCCACAAAAAGCAATAAGCATCGAAGTTTTCAATGTTCAGGACAGCTTTTTTTTCTTGAATGTCTTGAGGAAGACGCACATAAGTATATATGCCTCGTACTTTCGCCATGCCAACTTCTAACGGTGCATATCTAGAGATGATTACAACCAAATTCATAACTTCGATTAGACTGCATCCTGAATCTTTCTGATTGAAGTCATCAATTTTTCTTAATAACACTTCATACGCATTGTTCGTAAACCAACTATTAAGGTCTGTCGTTGATAAATTTTACTACTTTGCGTTTTAAAAGATTTAATTTCTTCAATCTTCTCACCACCACCTTTTACATTCTCGAATAAACACGAAAGATTTAAACTAACTTTAATATTACCTTCTTGAAGAATAATATTTTTAATTTTATCGAGTAATGTATTTTTTGAATTCATCAAAAATGTTCGCACATCTGTATGGCCTTGGTTTAATATACATCCGGTTTTAATACGGTTATTAAATGCATTTTTCAAGTCCTGCCACTGCACTAAACTTTTTGCAGCTAAATTTCCACCAACTACAACTGAACCTAACTGAGCCAATTTGTCAATGTATGCATATGACACACCAATATTATGGTGTAAACTTTGCCGTTCACTAACAGTACTATTCACGTCTGATAGTAAATTATTAAAAAGAATAATATTGTCCCTCAACATATTTTGACAGCGTAATATATCATGTTCACTAACTGTTTTACCCGGCTTTGTAAATTCATTATATGCTTGAATTATTGTTTTAGTTAAGTTTGAAAATAATACAGATGCCATTTTTTCTTTTTTTATTTGCTGTTGAAAATCACTTAATATTTTAAAGATGAAAAAATCGAATTATTGCTGTGGCGGAGAAAAACGAACTGATACTATTCTATTCTGTATGGTTTCTTTTATCCCCAATCAATTTTAACATGTCCACCAGTACTAAATATCTTAGGATAAGAAAGTCACGTTTTGTTTTGATTATCTGCAGGAGGATGTGAGAAAATGAAAATATTATAATGGCTTTAATTTTAGAAGAAAACATTAGTAAGTGATCCACAGATATCCCATGTAAATATATAATTATAATAAGAAAAGTCGACTTTAAGATTAAGCTAAGAGTTTTTAAAATGTTGAGATGTTGTTTTCAAATTTGTAAGATGAGCTGTCACTTTTATACTCTACATGGTTTCCGGTATTTAAATCAATTTAGTATCTGAAGATAAGAATGTGTGTTTGTTTCGGTAATCTGCAGTAGGATGTGAGAAATTGAAAATATTATAATGTTCTTAATTTTATAAGAAAACATTAGTAAACTATTCTTAGAAAAAGATATAGATTAACTTTGTGCATATCTTTGAGTTGGACTAAGTGTATGTAAAAACATAATTTTTACCTGGTAACATCATAATCTTCAATAATATTGTGCTTTCAAGTCATATCATATACATCATCTAGTTTGAGGGTATGTGTTGGAGAGGACAGTGATAATAGTATATAAACTGCTGTCTCCATTATTTCAAAATTCATTTTTAAGTGAAAATAAGATTGGTAAGTGTTGTAAATCATAAACAAAATCACTATTAATAATATCTTTGAAAATTATCTTTATAATTTTATTTTTTCAGAAATAAAAACTTCAGTAACTCTACGCTAGTGAAACGATTTTTTAATAATGGAATCAGCTAAAAAGGTTTGTATATTAATGAATCTTTCTAATTATTTGGTGAAAATGGTTGAATATATTGTTTAATTTTTTTTTTTTTTTTATACATATTTGAAAGTGCCTGCTACCTTCCGCAACGGTGGGTTGATATGTTCGGGCTTATCAACATGTGGAGGATTGTGATGAGTGAGGTTTGGATGCGGATATCAAACAATGAGTTTATTGTTGATGGCTTATTCAGTATTAATAATGGAGTCCCATGTATATTAACAGACATGGGGTTCAATGTCTGGGGATTCATAATGCCTGAAGATGTCAACCAGGATATTTGTGAATCTGATAAATATTTTTTCATGGATGATACCTCAATGAGTCGTATGAATGCTACATTAACTCAAGAAGGTATATTTTCATCAACATCAGACGACAAGAGAGATTCCGAGCAACAAATATCTGAGTTAAGTACTCCAGATGTTTATAAATTTTTTATGGGGACCTCCCAACCATTATTTCCGATAGCATCATCAGCAGCAGCATCATCCGTTCTTTGGTGCTCTGGAGAATCATCGTCAACATCGCCAGATCTTACAATTCCACCATCAGGATGTGTAACTGAGTGTAATTATGATCTTGAATTATCATCTTCATCAGACTTTGTTTGGACCTCTCAAAAATCCCCCTCAACATCACCAGATCTCATAATACCTCCATCAGGATGGGTAACTGAGGTGACACCTGATGATTAAGAAGTTGATGAGATTTTCCATTTACAATCAACAGAAGAATCTGACGATAGCTTTTTGGATTATATGCATGGTCGTGCTTTAGGACGACAACCTAGACCATCACCAACACAGTACTTAGCGTCATCACGACCTACCACCTCATTCACACCTCCACCACAGCTATTACAACAATATCAACAAAGAGAACGAGAACAACAGCAACGACAACACGCGAACTACCAGGAACAACAACAACAACAACAACAACAATATTGTTTTAATACATACAATTTTAATGTTAATGTTCACTTAAATATTTATCTAAATGATGTTAATGTAAATAAAATGAATATGCAATGATGATATAATATTTTAAAATAAAAAAATTCTTTTTACTCTCAATCACTTCTATTATTTACATTTTATCGAATACAAATCTTATAGTATATAATTATTATTATGTGATTATTATTTTATATACATTTATTTTTTTATTCAGCTTGATGGTGACGAAACTCAAATGGACTGTACTGTCCACCAAAACTAATAATGAACAGCTCATTATTGGATGCAACAGTGGTCAATTCCTCTAATTGTTTAGGATCTGATGTTAGCATTTTCACCGTTCGATTGGTTAGAAAAACAGAAAATTCCTCATTGATTGTTGCAAGAATCTTCGGTCCAAACTTAGTTGTAACTTGTTTCAGCGTTGTGATTTGATGTTCGATGTTGATCTCCAACTCGTTGAATTTTTTAACTGGTAAAAATCCCTTCAATTGATTGACATCATTTATTTTCGTGAAGTCCATTTTCTAGAAATTAAAATATTTAGCAAATTAGTACCAATAATCATGGTAAATAAAGTTTTGGAAATTAACAAAAAAATAAAAAATATACGAAAAAAATTATAATAATTAAAAATTTTCTAGACTTACTTTATATTTTTTAAAATTATTTCTCAAGTGAAGACAAGTCAACTCAGCTTTAATGTGAAACTGCATTAAAGTATGATGAGTTAAGGCCTTTTTATATTTTTCACTCCCACTTAAACGTATCACCCCCAACATAAGTAACGGATTTTTTCTTATATTTCATTGGTTGAGATAGAGAAAAATTCAAGAACATTCGATAGAATAATAATAATAATAATTTAGGTGGGGTTTTGAGTGGGGGATTCTGAGAAAAAATATATTTGTCTGTTTATTATATCAAAGATTCAAATATCTAGATTACTGTTTAAATCTTACCCCCTCCCTCGCCCCACCCACTATAATTTTAAAAGGGTTAAATAATTGAGAAACTATTTGAAAGTTTTTAAAAAATATTTAAAACTTCCTAAAAAATATTTAAAACTTAAAAAAAAAAAAAAAAATTTTTAAACATATTTAAAAATATTTAAAACTTTTAAAAACTTTTTAAAAATATTTAAAACTCTTAAAAAACTTTTTAAAAATATTTAAAACTGTTCAAAGCGCAACAGCCTCTGAAATTCTGCAGAAATCTGTTTTATCGGGGGCGTGAAGCCCCCCAGTTTAACTACCACTTCTAATATGCTCAGTGGATTGATTCCAAAATCAACTGGGCTCGAAAACTTTATAAGCCGTGTCTAATGCCACCTTAACTATCAAAATCGGCTCATTCGTTCAAGAGAAACCGTTGTCGAATGAATTAAAAAAAAATTTATTTTTTATTTTTTTTTAAATATCTCAAAATCGACTCAACAAATCGAATTCAAAATTTGATCAGCTTTAGAAATTGATAAAACGCGTCGATTGCCACCTCAGCCGTCTCAATCGGTTTGTTCGTTTGAGAGATATCGTTGATGGAAGAAATAGTGAAAATCGTTTTTTTTCGAATATCTAAAAAAAAATTGAATCAAACGATTTCAAAATCTAATTAGTTCTAGAACTTAATCAAACACGTCGATTGCCACCTTAACCGCCTCAATCAGTCAATTCGTTTGAGAGATATCGTTGGAGAAAAAATGGTAAAAAACGTTTTTTTTCGAAAACAACGGCATACAAAAGTATTTTCGAGTTCGAAAAGGTATTCACAATCATGTTTTCGAGGTCCTTGAGCTCGAGAACAGCGGGAAGTTTTAGGGCTGGCCCGCAAGGTCAACCGACAGACCGATTTTTCAAATTAAAATACTATCAACAGGCCATTTGGTCTGTTACAGGTCGCTACGTAGGCACTACAATAACTTAGACAATTGACAGACTTTAAATAAGACTTCCATTCATCATTAGATGCTACTTATAGTTCTTAGGTAAAGTTAATTGCAACATATATGACTAAAACAATAAATAGTAATACAATAAATATCCGGTCCTTTATATCACAGTGGTTCGTCGATACTTTTGGTCATTCCCACATAACAAAAGCGCTCAGCTTCATACAGCTTGATATAAAATAGTACAGTTCAAAAGCCTCTTTCTTATCACTTGGCTGAAAAATGAACACCGTAGGCTTGGTGAGTTACTTGGCCGCACATGCGTGTAAGTGGGGCATGATTCGACGACATGTTCGATTGTCTCTAACCCGCCTTTGTTGCAAATTGCACCGACCAATGAAGTGTCGATGCTGTAATTAATATTATTGCAGTTTATTTTAACTGGACCTTGACCCGACAGACGAAGTTTCACTTAAAGTCTTTGACATTAAATTGGTAGATCCCTGTGCGAGTAGTCAGCCTTACCTCTTGCTGTAGATTGGAAAAGGCTGGGATAGTAAGTGGCACTAGAGGCCTCTATACTACAGCTGTCTTTTTAGTATTGTTGCACCCGGAGCAATGAAATAATTTGAGGGGTGGACACTTTAATCACATTGCCATCAGGTTTCGCCAGGATATCTCCAAACCTAGCCGAGAGAACAGAGAACAACACTATTAATCCCAGAATACCAATGTACTTTGGCAGATTATTCTTCCGACCATCTAAAACAATCAGCTGCGTCAAACATTTCTTTGGGTATCTGGTATTATATAGCTCAGTAACCTTTGTCCAAAAGAAGGTTTTTTACAGTTTGCAGCTCCAGTGACTCGGTGCCCGTCTCGCGGCGTACTAGGTAACCAGCAGTAGACTTCGGTAGAAACAGTAGACTCTTAGAAAATTGATGTTGGATTCTATCCAGCTCCTCAACATGCCGCAAACCCCAGATCCCCGACGCATAAAGAGCTGCAGCTGACACTAGAGAATTAAATAAGATAATCTGTTGTGGCCAAACTCAACATTTATTTGCACAGAGAATGCTCCGCATCCCACTAGACGCAATATTTGCGCGCGTTGTAAAGTATTGCACTGCCCCATTGAATGAACCTGTCGCGGTGAAAGGAACGTCAAGTTATATGTATTTCTGAAGTATTTCAATGGGTTGTCTACTGTATTTAAGAGTGCGAAGTTTGGGTAGCTTGTCCGCTTTTTTGAATACCATTGCCTTGGTTTTTGTCACATTGACAGTCGGTTGGTTAATTCTGCTGTATTTCTCGAATGTCTGAAGGAGGTGCTGCATTTTAACAATGTCCTAAGCTGTCAGTGTTGTGTCGTCGACGAGAAGAAGAATCAGCATTTGTTCTACCACCTCGTGGTGACTGTCAGCTTCAAAGAAAGTTGTAATGTCTCCAAGAAGTAGGATGACGAGTAGCGGACTCAGAGGATTACCCTGGAGCAACCCCTCAGTTGTATCGATAGACTCAGTAAACGTTGCAGGACTAGCTTTCACTTGGGACATCACTTTATCATATAAGTTCTTGAGCAATCTTATTGAATGGCTGCTCACACCAAACTTGAAAATCTTACGCTATAACACACTGTGGGCAACTGAGTCGACGGCCCTGTGGAAGTTAATGAAGACCGCATATACGCGGCCTTTGGGCTTCGATAAAGCGACCGCCATCTTGGTCCACAGTATATAAGCGTTATCTTCACATGGGCGAGCTTTTCTGAAACCATTCTGTCCCTCGGGCGAGACATTCGCATTTCCAGCCCATTGATATAGTCTGCGAGCAATCGAAGTTGTGAAAATTTCCGCTCCACCATTAGCCAGTGCAATGCCGCGATAGTTGAGAGGGTCAGACTCGTCACCTTTCTTGTGTAGTAGAATAACGTCCGCTTTGCATCATTCGGGAGGCATCACGGCAGCTGTTAAAATTTTTTTAAAGAGCTCAGTTAAGTATTGTAAATTAATTTAAACGTAAATTAAATTTTTAAAAACAAAAATTGAATATGTCAAATTGAAACATTTAAAAAAATTAAATTTACTTGGAACGTAGAATAAGATGGAAAATGACATATTAAATTTGAATCAGATCCTTAGTTAATTTTAAATGAATTAATGTCAGAGGATATAGGAACATAAAAGGGTGTAAATTAACGAATTATTATTTGCAACGTTTCGCAATTTATTATTGCTTCATCAGGCTCATAATATTACGCTATACACAGTCAATACACATAATTTCTTTGCTAATTCTATACATTCTTTGTATTAGTCTACTTTGATAACAATTTATAATTTACTGTGATACTGTGGATGATCGTTTTTAGAAAAAGTATTGAATAATAAATTAAAACAATAGACTTGAAGTTAGTTAATATTTATCAAAGTAGACTAATATGAAGAATGTATAGAATTAGCAAAGAAATTATGTGTATTGACTGTGTATAGCGTAATATTATGAGCCTGATGAAGCAATAATAAATTGCGAAACGTTGCAAATAATAATTCGTTAATTTACACCATTTTTTGTTCCTATATCCTCTGACATTAATTCATTTAAGATGGATAATGTTCAATCATCGGGAGGAGATCGTTTATTTTGTAACCCTCCAGCAAAACTATCATGCTTTCGCTTCGGGGTTTGGAAGCCAATAATACGAAGTAGATTATCCAATAACGCCGCATTTTGCTCATCCAGAGTGATGTTATCATTTGATTGAGTTAAAAACTGTGGAGCACCATCTATATTTAAATAGAAAAAGAGAAAATTATAATTGCATGCTGTCGAGAATATTCAAATTCATAAGCAACACTATTTATGTTATGTATCATAGTTTACAGAAAGTTGTTCCAAAAGGCGTAGAAAACTACCTTTTTTGCATTCTTTCTTTTCATCATACCGAAGAACTTTAACTTGCAGTTTGTAATTTCCCTTAACTACCTCACCTACTCCATAACTGCCACCAAAAGCAGAGGTTTCCAAAAAGAGCTGCTTTAGATATCCTTCGACATCTGCAATAATTAAAAGAACGAAAATTTATTGAATGTCATTATATAATTGAATTAATGTAATTACTCACATATCATTCCATTTGCATCCATGACGTCCTCTTATTGAACTTGAGAAATGTCAGTGGCGGCATCTATCGCATCTTCAAATTTTTTGTCCTCTATGGTAATGACCGTTTCTGGAAGTACGACGATTTCCACATGAACAGTTAATTCATTTTTATGCTTGTATAGCGGGTTAGATAATTTTGAGCGTCCTCGCGTGAGCGTTAAGGTCTTGAATATAAAATCAAATTTTTAATAACATTGATAAAATTAGACATTACAATCTATGAAAATGTAAAAACATTTTCTTTACAGTACGATCTTGAATCAACGGTGAGTATTCAATTGCCAATTCTCTACAAAACAATACATGAACTCTGAAACTGCTGCCATTGTTAATCACAACTTTTAGAAGTGATAAAGCCTTTATTCGATTTATTAGACCTTTTTTTTTTAATTTTATCATTATTGTTACTAATATCTTTATTGAACGATAATTTTGTTTGATAATCATTTTCGACAATTTTTCTACCGATTTTAATAATATTTTGGCCCGAAATATATCTACTGCATGTTTTTTTTTGGTTTCGCTGCTTCGATGTCTTTTCGGGTTCTTCCCCGTGGATCTTTTGCTTTATGATTAGCAGCAGGTTCTACGACAGATGGATATTTTTTAATCTCTACAGTATCATCGGTTCTTAATTTAAATAAATATTCATTTGCAAGTAAACAATCAATATCATCTTTTAAAGCTCTAATTGTATCACCGATCGTATTATTTTTGTTATTATCTAAGATTCTATACTTATATGAATTGTTAAGTGATTCCGAATAGGCATTTGATACTCTTGAAATGCTTTCATCAACTAAATCTAATGATATACCACTCCGTAGAGAAGCATATGGCATGCAAATTAAACAAATAATCTGAAAATTCTTTGCTATTATAGCAATTTGTAACATTTTATATATTATTTTCTCTTCCAACCAAATTAATTAATAATTCTTCAATAATACTTGAAAAATGAATGAAAAATGGTGATTTTCGATAAACTGATTGATATTTAATTGTTTTTGATAACAATTCAAGGCAAATGCTGTCAGACTCATTGATTTCAGGAATAAAAGTATCAGTTCCTTTCAAAAGACCTGTAAAATCATTATTTCTGTCACGCGATAATTTTCTAACTTCGACGATATAATGTGTAAAGTGAGCGAATGCGCAAAAAGGATCTGGTTTAGGTGTGATGGAATTTTAACAATTAAAAATGACACAGATTTTATCAATAAATAATTAGGTTATTTATTTACACTTTATACAGTTAAATATGGTGAGAATTAACATTAGATAGCGAATGCGACAAGATAGATAAGCGATAGCGAATGCGACAAGTAAAGCGGTTAAAAACGCGTGGTGGTTAGTAAGACTGCACGATGTAGATTAGCAATTGAGACGGCGTCTTCCTCCTTCGTTGCTGCTCGGTGGTGACGTGGCAGCATGGCTGCAGTAACGAATTTTCCCATTGGCTTAAAAGCGCGCCAACAGGAAATAGTTAGCCGCCAATTTCTCTGATTGGCCGGCTGGTAGCGGGTTCTCATGCCGCCGTGGCACGGTCATGAGCAAGAAATTGTATGTGTCGGGCCCAAATAGCGAGTGACCCGGCACTATTCTGACATTCAAGTCACTAGCGAGTTCGGCTACTCCCGGTCGTAGCGGAAATGCACGAAGCTTTTCAAATTGCCTAAGCTCGTGACTGAACATAATGATTTGCTGATTTTTCATATTTTGTAAATAACATATTCGCTATTAATTCAAATGTAACGTCCATTTCGTCTTTATTTCGACAAAGTATCAACTCATCCATAAACTCCATCAAAAATGCTTTGTTATTGAGAAGATTTATACACTGTAAAAAAATATTTCTAATGTCAAACCAGATTCGTTCGGCTTAAGTACTCCGTGCGTTTGGATACAGTCAAACGCGTGGGGCGATCGAGTCTAGTGCCCTCTACGTTTGACAACGTTCTTTACTCCAAGTGACGGTTTCTTGAGAGGAGATACTGAGTCGTTCGTCTTCACTAGTCTTTAATTCAATCAAATCAGTTACTTGAAGTAGTAAAAAAAAATTTGTTTGAAGTTGTCAATAACTTTGATAGGATAATAATTTTTGTTTTACTTTGATTTTAATACATTTGAAATTTAACTCGAACTAAATTGTAAGATGATTGAAGGTATGCATTTTCGGCCAAGTGCATATTTTATTAGAACAAATAAATTTCAAAGTTTAAACAAACATTCGTCTAATCTATAGAAACTATCTTTGCAATTGTTGTTAAGAAAAAATTGATTTATTTCAAGTAGCTGTAATACTTTCATTTAAAAGAAACAGTAGGCTGAATTAAATATGGTGCGATTTGAATAAATTGGAATGTCACTTGACTAGAAGGGTAATTAATTTTGCAATAAGTGTCAGTTTACTTCATAGAAAATGATTTCATACATGAAATAAATTCTTTTTCCGGTCATACCAGCAGAAACAAATGCTTAATTCAAATCAATATGTACTTCATTATGAGTGAAGTAATGAATTGATAAAAGCGTTCTAAATACGTCCTTCTATCGACCTTCGTTTGAATAGAAGTAAATCCTTATTTAATTGGAATGCAAGAACTATTACTCTCAACTTATTTACGATTTTGTTAAAACGTAATGGTATACTTAACTCAAGGTGCTTCATTCGGTTGGAATAAACATATATTATTTTATTGGAACTAAAATTAAAAAAAAAATACATAAAAAAATTATAACAGTGTTGTTTGTTTATTTAATTTATTTAACATTTAGTTTTAAATCTTATAATTAAAAATTCCAATAAAATTTCTTAACCTTATCTACAACATTTGCTTACATAATACTGAAATTAACAAATAATATAATTTTGACGATTTCCGACTGCGTATTCATCTTTTGGGATTGGATCAATCAAATCAACGTGTTTAAACATACTCCACATTTTTGTGATTATAATTTTGTTAGCATGATAATGCGCATCAAAAGTGTCATGCAAGAATAAAATTCAAAAAAATACATTATCTTGATCCACCAATGTATACTTAATTTTACCAAACTTATTTAGTTCATTAGTTTTTAAAATCATATATTTCACGTATGTAATGCCATTAATTTTTGCCTAAAAAGTATTAATAAAAGTGGCATTTATATCAATATCAGTATTTGTGTTATTGAGTAAAAAGTATTCTACTAAATTTGATATTTTTATTTCGATTGATAGGCCAACAAAAATAGTATATTTTTCAAAGCTATTTAGAAAAATAAATTTTTCGTTTAAAATAAACTGACTTTTAACTGCTAGACTGTAATATATGTTTTTTTTTACAACTTGCGTGATGGTGAATATCACGATGATTCGCTTCGAATCGCATGCAAGATAATGGCCATAAGGGACCTAGTAAGTAGAGAATACGAGGATAATGAAGCATGAAGTGAAATTTGAGTTTTAGTAATGTGTCACCATACCATTTTAAATATAATTTATGATTATCTGTGATATGTTGACTTAGTATTTAATGGTAGGACTATCGATAGAGGCACTAAACAAAATACTCGATATTTGCTTCAGTTTTAAAAATAACTGGCATGGTTCACTTTTACGTAAATCGTTTTGAGTAAATCGGTATAATTAAAATTTTTTATGAGATGAGTAACTTAAATTATGAAAAGTCTTGCTGTTATAATTTAATCATGAAAATATAACTTATTGTATTTATTTTAATTATATCTGTGTTATAAGATATTATAAAAAGACTAATTTTTTATTAATTTAGTAAAAAATTAGATACGATTGCCATTTTGACACTAGAGGAAGATTTTTACAAACTTACTTTGGTATGTACTGCGCATCCTCGTTGGGATTCTAATATGGTTGGTTTCCAATATTCCTTGTTGTTCACCGATACTCCAGCTCGTGGAGGTATAGCAAAGGGTAATAATAATATTTCGGCAAAGCGCTTGGGATCTATTATAAAATGCTTCAAAAAATTATCAGAAAAATAACAATGTCAATAAAAAAATTATTCTTTGCTTACACGAATTAGTAACTTCGTCATTAATTATATTTAACAGCTCTTGAACGTCGCGTGTATGATTTCTTTTTTCCAATAGTGAAATCAAACACTTTTCTTATGAAAGGTTCCCAGTTCTCAAAAAATATTGATGCAGAGGTTGTGTGGAGTTCGTCAAAATCGATATTTACTAAACGATAACCACACTGGATCTTTTAGCACCGGATACTTTGTTAGATAGCTAAAGACATTTCCATTTGTGTTTAATAATGAGACGTAACGAGCTTTTGCGGTTATCTTCCAATGATGATTAATTTGAGTAAAATCACGATTATGATTTAACCAAACCAAGCTTTCAACTATGTCCTCGGCTAGGATAAAAATATTTTAAATCTCAAGTGACCGTTAACAATATATATATTGTAACGGGGTAAAAATTTAAATATTTGAATTTTAATCATCCTGATTTCCCGCGGTTGATTAATTACCCTGAGTACCCCATATGCGTTACTATTCCATCGACTCGTCGCCGGGCACGCTAACTTTAGGAGCTCGTCCCCAAAATCCAATTAGAAAATAAGTTGGAGTGGTGGATTTTCCGATAAGGGCCGAAGGATCGCAAACTTAGATTTTATAAGTGAGTGACAAGAGTGAAGACACACAGTCGGACGGACCGGCAGATCAGTTGGACGGGTGATCGCACGTGAATTATTGAGAAGGATTACGAGGTGGAGAGTAACGAGAGACGAAAGAATGGAAATCAGCAGGGAAGCTACGAGGACCTTGGACGCTGGAATTGAAAGAGTTGAAGTAAATAAATTGTCGGCAGGTGGCCATAATTTATTAAATATCAATTAGAGAAGTTCATAATTATTAATTAGTTAATTCGGGGGCAGTCGCCATTTCCGGATTATAAGGAAATTCTCGGCAGAGAGGCCATAATTTATTAATTATTAATTATAAATTAAAGAACTAAAATTTCTCGGCAAGAAGTCAGAAATTATAAATTATAAAATAATTTATTAAGAATTTGTTACATGATAAATTAAATCCGTTTTATTTCATAAGATAAAAATTAAGATACAAAAATTTACAAGACTAAAAATTGAAAGTAATTAAGTGCTGTGAATATAGTGATAAAAGAATAAAATTATACTTAATTAAATTAATTGATAAATTGATGTCAGTTAAATTAGTAAAATTGTAAAAAGTAAAATTATTAACGCGGAGACAAGTCGTAGAGAGACAAACAGAGACGCGCGAAATAGAGAGAGATAGCGTGAGGCACTAACGTCGTTTTTCAACATCATCAAAATCATTTTACCTCAAGGTTGATGTTACAAAAAAAAATAAAAATATAAAATTGTCGTGTTGATAAAATTTGTCGTTATTAAGATATAAAAGGAATAATTTTGTAGTCAGTAAAATTATAAATTAAAATTTGAGGATATGAATTTAGTCCAGTGGACGAATAAAGAAATTTGAGATTAAATTAGTGTGTGTGAATTTAGTCGGTAATATGATAAATTGTAAATGTGTGTGTGTGTGTGCGAATAAAGTTCTGGGGACTCAAGAAATGAAGCGCGCGTATGTGTGTGTGTGTAAAAACAAATTATACCAAGGGAATAATCTTTTAAAATTAGATCCAGGGGATCTGGCAAGTTGCCATTTTTAATTTTAATAATTGATCCAGGGGATCAGGCCGGTGGCCAATTAGTTAAAAAAGTCCAGGGGACTCGTTAGTTAGTAAGATTAAAAAGTTTGGTGAACAATTGTTGTTACAAATAATTATAAGTAATACAAAAGCCCGGTGGGCAGAATTGTCATTTGGTAAATAAAAGTTGTCACGATATTTAAATATCGCGGTATCTTCGCATTAGGTCGGGAGGAGCAACAGATGACAGCACACGCTGCCCTCACGTCTGAAACATTATTATTGTTATTATTATTATTATTTTATGTATTGTTTTATTTTAATTACTGTATCTTTATTAATTGTTTAATTTCTTAGGTATGAATTGCGTCTGAATCAGAAAAATTTACTGATTTTTATAAACGGATAAATGGATTTTATAGGCGCTGGGATAAATAATTGCGTATTTTATCTGAATGTCTATTATGATTTTGGTTGGTTGACGCATGCGCGTCAACGCAACAGTCGGCATCAGTAAATTTATTTATTATGAATAAATTTACTGGTTTTATAAATGAATCAATGCGGGATTTATCTGCAAATCATGTTAATCATTGACTCTGAGATGTGCGGATGGCCATTTAATGTCGGGAATGGGTCAAATTGCACGAAAATAATTAATGCATTATGTTGGTGTGTTGTCAGAAATTAACATGCGACAGGTATATTTCTCCATTGGTCAGAGTGAGAGAGGTCATAAGATGGCGTCGGCCGAAGTGCCGGGGTGAGAAACACGTGCTGCCGTGGTCAGACGTGGATAACCAATTGTAAGAGCAAGGTGTGTTGCTGTTGCTGTTAATAATTTTATTTGAGACGCCATTTGGGCAATAATTGCAATTATAAAGTTTATTGGCCATTTGGCAATAAAATTGTGTTTGTTTTTGGGTTTTTTGCAATAATTATTGATAATAGAATTGAGACCAATTGAACCTGTACGCGTTTTTTATCACAACGACGACTGTAAGTACCTTTGTGCTTTATACATTGGCGTGTAATTTGTTCCCGCGTTGGTGGCCATTTGTGTATCTCACACGTGGGAGTGAGAGAGAGAGAGAGCAATACTTATAGTAAAGTCCAACGTATATAAATACTCGCGTACTTGTTTGTCCCAGCGGTAAACATTTTTCCAAAACTTGGAAACCTAATAATTATCATTGTATTTATTGATTAATTATTGGGGAGTGTTCATATGTTTTGGCGGTAAATATCAAAAATACTTACATTTATTATTCGTTATAATTTTTTTTGAACATTATTGGGAACATTTTATTTTATTTGCGGTAGATATTTACGAATCATTTAACTATTATCTGTGTACATTTATGATTTAATGCGATAATATTATTTGTGTTTATTCATTATCTTGCGGTAAATATCTACCTATGTGTAATTAGTATTTGCGATCATTATTTATTATTTTGAGTTAAATATTTTACGATTATTCATATATCACCACTGATTCTTATTATTTTTGCGTTAAATATGTACTATCATTATCAGTGATTAATTATTATTTGCGGTACATATTTACAATTGTGTAATTATTATTTGTGATCACTTATTATTATTCTGCATCGATTATTTACAATTATTTAATTATTATTTATGAACACGGGTGATTATTTGCGTAAATACTATCTGTAGTATTCATTATGTGCTGCAATTATTTATGATTATTATCAGCGATCAGTATTATTGGCGATAAATAGTTACAATTGTTTAAAGTATTAGATTAATTCATGTGTATTATATAATTATAAACTGTGGTTAAATTATATTTTAGAGTGCGGCACTTTATTATTTATAATCATTCATATTTATTTGCAATCACGCGCGAGTGATGTTCAGTCGTACATTTTTATAATTATTATTTTGCGTAATTGTCCATTGGTTAATAATTTATGTGGAAGTGAATTATTATTAATTGCATTATTGTTATAATTCAAATATATCGGGTTGATAAATGGCTACCAACCTGAGATTTATTTAATTTTATTGTTTATTTATTGCATACTATCTCTTATTTGCTATCTTTATCCTACATCTGAAACTGCTCTCTGATTTATTATTTCATTTTTCATTTTCATTTCTTTATTTTATTGTTGATTACATTTTGTTCGTGGGGGTACACGAACTGGCGCCCAATTTGGTTTTCTTACCCAGCCTGAGAAGAGCTGTGTATCCAGTGGGGATCGTGGGCATCTCCAAGGGATTTTTTTTGTTTAGTTTATTATTTTATTTTTAGTTTTTATCATCGGCGGGCCATAACGGCTTTTTTGCACACACCACACTCCGCCGTGGGTTGTGGAAAATAGTAGTGAACGTTATAAAGTTAATAATTATATTCAATTAATTTGTGTGTAAAATAAATTTAATCCCTCAATTTCCTCACTCTTATAATTTTAACGACCCTGATTTTCAAAATTGAAATCTCCAGTTCTGGAAGGCCGAGTCTTATCTTCCAGTGGCGCCCTTATTAACATCAATTAATAAAGGGGCCAAACGGCATGGTTGAGAAATACCCTGTTATAATATATATATATATAAATATACCTCTCAGGATTTTTAAATTCCCGCTAAGAAAATTGATAATTTTCAAAAATTCGGGAAGTTATTGGTTTCACCCCGATTTTCGAAAATCGAGTTTTCATCAGATGTTGACGTTTTGAGGTCCTAGAAGCTATTCTGACTATTTTCAGAAGGATGTCCGAGTGTCTGAATGTATGTGTGTGTGTGTATGTGTGTGTGTGTGTGTGTGTGTGTGTGTGTGTGTGTGTGTGTGTTGTGTGTGTATGGATGTAAGCTCTTGATATCTTTTTAATGAATCGACCGATTAAGATGGTTAAGGTGGCAATCGAAAGAGTTTGTTGGCCGTCAACTTTTCTGAAAATTTCAAATTGATCGATCAAATAAACTCTAAGATATAAAAGAAATACAAAAAAAAAAATTTTTTTCAGTTTTTTTAACATTTTTCAGAAATGGCTCTATCGATCAATTCCGAAATCTAATCAGCACTAGAATTCAATAAAACGTGTCAATTTCCACCTCAACCATGTCAATCGGTTTTTTCGTTCGAGGGAAATCGATCAAGAAAGAAATGGTGAAAAACGGTTTTCTTCTATTATCTTCGAAGGGACTCATCTGATCAATTCCAAAATTCGATCAGCTCTAGAACTCAATAAAACGCGTCGATCTCAACCTCAACTATCGAAATCAGTTAATTCGTTCGCGAGATTTTGTGGGAGAAAGAAATGCTAAAAAAAGGTTTTTTTCGAAAACAATTGCATACAAACGTATTTTCAAGCTCGAAGAGCTCAAAAATGTATTTACGACACAGTTTTCAAGCTCAAGGAGCTTGAAAACAGCGGGAAGTTTTAGGGCTGGCCCGCAGGGTCAACCGATAGATAGATTTTTTTTAAAAGTCAAGTCCCGCGAAAATAAAAATTATTTAGCTGATATCATCTGACTGGCAGTCAGCTAACTGCCAACAATTTCAAGAACCGCTGAGGATTTTTTGGAAGAAATTCAGTCCCACAAAAATTTTACAAAATTGATTAAAAAATGAATCCTCGTATTGCTTGAAATAGTCAAACGAACAATATCATAACTTGATTTATTCTACGTTTAAAAAATTTGGTGGCCCTGAAAAGGGCGGTTTTGTTGTAGTGGAACGATGACTATCATTAGAGCAGCTGCTCGAACGTTCCTCCTTCAACGTCAATGCAAAGACGACAGAGTTTTATCAAATCTGACCTGACTTTCTCTATTATGTCAGGAGTAATGTTCAGGTATGCCAACTGAATTCTCGCCATCGTCTCGAACTGATCCTCAGGTTCTGTTTCGTAAACGATTCCTTCCATGCCACCCCACAAGAAAAAATCCAGAGGTGTCAAGTCTGGTGATTTTGGAGGCCATGGAAAGGCACCATGTCTCCCGATCCAAGAATCGGGATACGTTGCATTCGGGTACTCTGTCACCTGCGCTGCTGTATGCGACGGTGCACCATCATGCTGGAACCACTGAGAACGTTCATCAGGTGGTAGCTGCGCCAGAGCTTCCGGCAGCACTTCTTGAAGGAACGTCAGATAATTAACAGCCTAATTCACATTTTACTAAATAAACGATCTAACATAAGAATTATGATGTCACGTAACCATTCAAATTAATTTATAATTAATTAGTAATAAGAATTAAAATATAGTATTTAAGTTTAAATTTGAATGGTTACGCGGGCATTTCACCATCACGCCGGTGCGGAGACAGCGTTCGCTCGTGAAATGGTGCATGCGAGCAATGCGAGCACGTGTATGATAATATTTTAATTTATGATTTAAAAATAATTATTATTAAGATTTCTTAATTATAAGTTGACATTCATGATCCTATGATAATTGGGCAGTATGATATTTAGTTACATGATGCCCCAATAATATCTAATATTTTATTTTGATTAAGCTTGTCACGTAACCATTCAAATAAATTAATAATTAATTAGAATTAAGTAATAAAAATAGTATGTAAGTTTAAATTTGAATGGTTACGCGGGCATTTCGTTGCCACGCCGGTGAGACAGCGTTTGCTCGCGCATGCGCGCGGTGTGACTGGGAGCACGTGTGTGCGAAAATTTTAATTTTTAATTTAAAAATAATTATATTTATTATTCATAAGGGAATATTTATGATTTTGCGTTATTCAGGGGACATAATGTGTGGTCACATTATGCCCCAATCATTGTTTTTATTTTGTTTAGTTTAAATTGGATATCCGGGTATTGAGGAGATGAAAATAGTGACCATAGAGGAGGGGAAAAATCGATATTTTCCCCTGCAATATCGATGGATAACATGCGGCTTTAATTAATTATTATTTAATTATATATACATTTTACGATTATTATTTTGATAAAAATAAATACTAAATATATGTATTTAATTTATTATGTATCATTCAGGTGGGGTAAAAATGTTCTTATAATTTATTTTATTAATTCAAAGACCCGGGGCTAGGTAACAATGATAATGATAATTAAGGGCGATTGTTGCGCCACGTGGGTGGCCAACAAGTGGCCGGCCCATTAAGTACTCAGAAAGGTACGGAAAGTATTAGAGAGTGGACGCTGTCGAATCTGATAGTAGAACATACGTCGCAATTACGTTTTTCATTAATTCATTAGTAATTAACTAAGTGGTTTATATTTATTGTTTTGATAAATTCGCCGGGCGATTAATTCTTGTGTTGCTAAGTTTTGGATCGGCTGGAAGCAATATTGAGTAAGTACTCTTGCATTATCCTCCGACACATTGTTATCTGTGACCTCCCCGGGAATTGTTGGCATTCGCATCGCGAATATTTCGACTGTTTTCTTTTTTTTTTTGTATTTCACTACCCCTGAATGGTACATATTTTTATATATAAAAAAGGAATTGGGGCTAAATTAAGTGTATGTTGTGTAATTTACGATTGAATATTGGAAATTGCGCGGTTGCGGTAGTCCGCGGTATAGATGTAGTTCAATATCGATATATCGATAGCTACCTATATCTATATACTTATAGCTATAGCTATACACCGGCTGAGAAAATTCCTGCGCGACGACGTAATAATTCAGACTAAAAATTCCTGAGCCAATAATAATTATAAGGTGGAATTATTATTATTATTTATTATATTACAATTTATTATAGTTATTATTATCATTATTTAATTAATTAATCCCGAGCCATTATTATTTATATTTTTCTTTTTGCATACCCCAGTGGACAAATAATTTAAATTATATTTTATTTATAAATAATTACAAACAGAAGGATAATTATTTATTTAAAATAATTTATGTAAGGATTTTTGGGAATTTATATTGAGAGTGAGTGTACACCGTATCTTTCTCCCCCTATATAGTGTAAAGGGGTAACCCAAGGTTTGAGGTGTCGATTAATCTTTATTTATATTAAATAATCTTGAAGGATTGTTATTTATTTAAGTGAATTATTGGTATATATTTATGTTTTATTATTAATTGGAATATTGGATTTAAATTTAGAATTTTTGCATTGTATAGATTCAGCCCCCAGGGGTTTATTAACGATTATAATTTGTAATCAGTGAAACATTGTATCAAAGATTTTTGATAATTTTTATAAATAGTTGTAACCAACAATTCTCGGGGAAATGCTCTATATTTATTTTCCTGGGTCTATTTCTTGCTATATTTAATTTATTTTATTATTTTATATATATCAAACTGTGCTTATTTTCTTTTTTTCTGATTATTTCTTATTTTTATTATTTTATTCGATTTATCCGCCTTGTTACTGGCTGTACTCGCTCGGATTTTCCCTCGCAAATTTTCCCCCTGATAAAATATTTTGTCTGTTTTAGAGAAACAGTCTGGCGCCTACGTGCACTAACCCAGCCTGAGGAGCTGGTCCAGGCACACTTTATAATTTATTATTTACAATTTTGATAACGCTATTATTTATTTTAAAAATTTAAAATTTAATTGAAACAATATTTATCATAACTTTATTTTTCTTTCGGACTTTTGAGTTTATAATTTTTTTTTGATTTTCACGTGGGTGACCGCATACGGTACTGGGATAATTCGCGTCTCCGTCGCAAAATTTAAACTAGTATTTGTTATATGGCGCCCAACGTGGGGCCAGGGGGTCATTAATTTGATAATTAAAATTTTTGAGTAAAATAAAATTTGCGAGTTTCCACGGAGGAGTGGGTTAAATAAAAATTTTATCGGGCGATAAAATAATATTCAAAGATTTGTTTTATTTCATTTATATTAATTATATATTATTTTAAATTTTTATACGCATTTACCACGTTTAATCTGTTTATATATTTTTACATTTAAAATGGAATCGTGGGAAGAAATTTTTGCCGAATCTGACCGGTTAATTAAATTAATGTCGTCGATACGGGTACGTGGTGGCGCTACGGATGATGAGTCTACCGCGAGTAATAATAACGACGCGATTAATAACGATAACGCGGTAATTAATTCATACTCATAAAAAAATAGTCTTCTGATCGATTTTAAGAGCTTGACATTAAAATAAAGATAACTAGAAAACAATGCGGAATTCGAAAAAACTTTATTAGAAATAACTTTTAGGGAATAAAATTGTCTACAAAAAAGGTCTGATGATATTTTGTAATAAGTCTGATAGTTTCGCCGGAAAAGTAGAAAATCTCCAAATTTAATATGAATTCGACTTCAACCTCAAATAACTTTTGAACAAATAGATTCCTCAAAAAATGATAGGAATCTTTTTTTGTAGAGCATTCAATTCCCTACGAAAACATGCCTGCCAATTATTCCTATGACGCATCGTTAGCTACTTATAAAAATCAGAAGACGTAAAAAAAATTTTTCCCATGTTATTCTTATGGGAAATAGAAAAGTGCGATGAGGAACCTCTTAATGTTAATATTAAGAGCTCTAATTTTCACAGGCGTCTTTTTTATCTAAATGAAACTTTTAAACCTGTTTGGAAGAAAAAAAAAAAGTTTGTTATTTTTTGGATCACCCTAGTCTTTATAATAAATATAGTTTACGTTTTTAACCTTTTTTCAACTTTTTATTCGTTTACGACTAAGTATTCGGTAGTATCTGAGAACTTCCTTAGATAATATAATCATAGCCTGATATGATTATCCTGGTGTAAGCCTGATTACACCTATCCTAGCCTACAGTACCTGCCTGTAGAAGACGGCAATCCCGTAGAGGTGTATACCTGCTACATCCTCATCCTGGCCTACAGTACCTGCCTGTAGAAGACGGCAATCCCGTGCATTTACCTACAACACCTGCTTGTAGTTGTTTCCGACAATTGTGATACTATGATCACAATCGTCTTAGCTTGTAAGTTCATTTCTATCTGCACCATTGAATCACCAGCTCTCAGGTAAGCATAATAATACTATTATTATGGCTTCTCCTACTCCTAGTGCGTATTATTTAATTAATTAGATGCTACTCTTGTGGCTTGTCATCACAAATACCTATAATCCATATTTATTTTATACTATCTGTATATAATCTGGCCCCACGAATCCCGATCCTTTATATGTAATTAATAACATATATAAATATCAAGGCCAAACGGTCGTCTGGTCCCTACGAACCGGGTAATACAGAGTCAATTACCGAATAACTAGCAACAATGCTAAAAAGAACACGGGCCCATTTAATTTACATGGGTAACGGACGGTTGATTCACCCCTACTATAGGGGGTGGACCTCAACTTCGTTTCAATATATATATATATTAGGGTGGCGCAAAAAAACCGACTATTTTTTTTTTTCAATCTCGCATGAAAATTTGTTGGTTTACGATGTTTTAAGAAGCCTCTCCACAAATCAGCTCGATAAAAAATTTTTAAGAGGTCGCTCACGAATTTTGAAAATATCGAAAATGATCGGAATTCGGATTTTTATTTAAAAAATTTTTTTTTTCTCGTGGCAGCAATAGTTTATATCTGTAAAATCATGACTATGCTGAAAATTTCAGCCCAAAATATAAATATTTAAACGGCGCTCAAGAATTTCGAATATTAACTGATAATATGTAATTAATAGTTTGAATTAGTTTTTATAACTCAATTGTTGTCATTTCACTTAAATATAACTTTTGCATACCCAAAAATATACAGAACAGTCTTAAACAATGAAATTCGGTCAGTTTTGAATAAGCGAAAAAACCTACAAATTGAATTAAAAAATAAAAAAGTATGTAAATAACTTATTATTTCCATTTCTCGGGTTATATTTCCATTCATTGTCATGCAAATTGATGGTGAAAAAATCGAGAAGCTTTATTATTAATATTTGAGGGTCGCTCAAAAACGTCCAAGAGACTGCGCTCGGAAACATTCAAAATTCTGGAGCGCCGTTTAAATATTTAAATTTTGGGCTGAAATTTTCAGCATAGTCATGATTTTACAAATATAAACTATTGCTGCCACGAGAAAAAAAAAATTTTTTTAATAAAAATCCTACTTTCGATCATTTTCGATATTTTCAAAATTCGTGAGCGACCTCTTAAAAATTTTTTATCGAGCTGATTTGTGGAGAGGCTTCTTAAAACATCGTAAACCAACAAATGTTCATGCGAGATTGAAAAAAAAAAATAGTCGGTTTTTTTGCGCCACCCTAATATATATATATATTAGGGTAGTCCTTATTTTGGACATTTTCGAATTTTTATGCTCCCAGAAGCTTATGTGGTTCGAAATAAATAAAAAAAAATATCCTCAAAGTTTCAGGTCTCTATCACAATTTTAACCCGTGCCGCACAGCGATGTAAGTTTCCCATTTAAATAGCACGGGGTTTTTGGCATTGAACAATTAATTTTTTATTCCGGCTAGAGTAATTGTTCGAAAAATTTGAAACTCTGTAGACTTTATCCTTATATTAGCAGCTGCTCCTCAGAATTTTTACAGATTTTCAGCTACTCTAATTTTGGGGGTACAGCATGATGAAAAAAAAGAAAAAAAATATTCTTTTTATTTTTAGCTAAAATTTTTTTCAAATAACATATGAAATCACTCTGCATCCTTATAAGAAGTTCTTAATTTTTTTCATTTTTGCACCCAAGTGGGTGAACGGTACATCTTTGTTGCACTGATATAGTATAATCAGGAACTTTGCATTAGTGTGCAGTAAAGTGTTCCTTAAAAGGATTTTTTGAATTTATTACGATCACCTCACAAACGGTTTCAATTACGAAAGAAAAAAAATTGCCTTAAAGTTTGAGCTCTTAATTCCAACGGGACCACGTGCCGCAAATTTCGTTTTCGTGATTTTTACAATTTATTTTATTTATTTATTAAAAAGATCGATTTTATTAATAATTTATTATAGTTAGGAAATTGTAAATAAATAATTATTTCGATGTTATAATACACAAAACTATCAACCTTTTGTTTATTATTTATTGCTTAAAACGAATAATAAGCTTAACGGTGACCAACTTATTTAAGCAAATATTGAAAGAAATTTAATTTATTGATAATATTTATTAAATGTTGGACTAAGGCGTAATATGATTAGTGGCATAGATATACCGATCTCAGATGTCATTGAATGCATTATGTATTTTTGAAAATGACATAAAGTCAAATAGCATAAACAAAAATTTTTCTTGAAAAAATCACAAAACAAAATTTAGCGGTAACTCTTCCCGATAAAATTAAGAGCTTTAACTTTAAGGGAATTTTTTTTGTTATAATTGAAACCATTTTGAGAGGTGATCGTAATAAATTCGAAAAATCCTTTTAAGATACACTCTACTGCACATTAACGCACTATTGTCTTATTTAGCAAAGTGCGCTTTAATTTTTTGCAAATATTCATTTGTTCATAAGAAAAACTCGTCCAAAGCTCCTGATTACTGTATTAGTGCAACAAAGATATGCCGATCACCCACTTGGGTGCGAGAGTGAAAAAAGTACGAACTTCTGATAAGGATGCAGAGTGGTTTGATATGTTATTTAAAAAAAATTTTAGCTAAAAATAATAAAAATAATTTTTTTCTTTTTTTTCATCATGCTGTACCCCCAAAATTATAGCAGCTGAAAATCTGTAAAAATTCTGAGGAGTAGCTACTAATAGAAGGAAAAAGTCTACAGAGTTTCAAATTTTTCTAACAATTGCTTTAGCCGGAATAAAAAATTAATCGTTCAATGCCAAAAACCCCGTGTTATTTAAATGGGAAACTTACATCGCTGTGCGGCACGGGTTGAAATTGAGATAGAGACCTGAAACTTTGAGGATATTTTTTTTTATTTATTTCGAACCACATAAGCCTCTGGGAGCATAAAAATTCAAATATGTCCAAAATAAGGACCACCCTAATATATATATATATATATATATATATATATATATATATATATATATATATATATATATATATATATATATATATATATATACATGAGATCAATCAATCAATCAATCTAAAGAAAAATAATGCGTACTTTTATAAATGCATTTAAATAAACACTTAAGTTTTTCAGCCTTACAATAAACAAAGGAAGAAAATTTTTGCAATAGAAAGTAAATCGAGACCACTAATATTTATATACATTCAAATACATGATGATTATACAGAAAAGTAGAGGTTACAAATTAAACGTTGTTACGAAATTATTTAATTACTTGATTGATATTCATTAGATTTAATGTGACAGTATAATTAATCAAAATGGATTCGAAAGAATTAAGTAAAGTACTTACCACAAATTTTAGTAGAAATATAAATGATCTTCGAACGACTTTATACAAATAAAGCGGAAAAGATATGCTGATGCGCTACACACGAACTGTACATCCACTTGTTATTCCAGTTAACCAAACAAAGTATATTTGTTAAAATTTAAAATGAAACTTCTTTTCGACTCATCGACGCGGAGTTTCAAACCTAGAGGGCGGGTGATGTAAAATACTAGATCTTGGACGAACAATCGACAGAGATGCACGACCAGGATGCGTTCGACATTGGGTCAAACTTTAAAGGAACAGGAATGTCTCGGTCTAGACGCGGCAATCTGGAATGCAAATTTTCAATCTCCACGTGACTTCAAGTATAGAATGGCGCCATCGATAATCGAAACATTAGAGAACAATGTAAAAATTTATCAATGTATATTAATGTTACAAATATATTTATTCATAAATAATATCTATATATATATAATTAATAAAAATATATATATTAGACTGGGCCAAAAAAATTGACTATTTTTTTTTTCATAGCTATATCGAAAACATTATTCAGAATGACAAAAAAAAAATTTCATGAAAGTTTGAGCCCTTAATATTAATTTAAAGAGGTCTATCATCGCTATTTTTAATTTTAATTCACAATTTGATGTTTTACGTCAGAACTGCTAAAACATTCGAGTAAAAAAAATTCATTACCACTTATTCTCATGTAAAATTAAATTCCCTACAAAAAAGGTCTGATTAAAAATTTTCGTCAGACAAGCCGTTTCCGATTAATTAAGCTTAATAAATTGATATATTTTTTCGATTTAACATTTTTACTTTTCAATTTTTTAACTGACGAATCAAGAAATATCTAATAAAGATCATGACAGATTCTTAAAGGAAATTTAATGCTCTACAAAAAAGGCCTCTTAACATTTTTTTGCTAAATTCACTCCTTCGAAAGTTATTCAAGGTTGAATTTGAGTCAAAACGATTTCAACGTAAATATCTTTCGAAGGAGTAAATTTAACAAAATATGTTAAGAGGCCTTTTTTGTAGAGCATTAAATTTCCTTTAAGAATCTGTCATGATCTTTTTTAGATATTTATTGATTCGTCCGTTACAAAGATCAAAAGTAAAATTGTTAAATCGAAAAAATATATCAATTTATTAAGCATAATTAATCAGAAACGGCTTGTCTGACGAAAATTTTCAATCAGACTTTTTTTGTAGGGAATTTAATTTTACATAAGAATAATTGGAAATGAATTTTTTTTACTCGAATGTTTTAGCAGTTCTGACGTGAAACATCAAATTATGAATTAAAATTAAAAATTGCGATGATAGACCTCTTAAAATTAATATTAAGGGCTCAAACTTTTACGAAATTTTTTTTTTGTCATTCTTAATAATATTTTCGATATAGATATGAAAAAAAAAAAATAGTCAATTTTTTTGGCCCAGTCTAATATATATATTAATGAATATTAACAAATATATATATTAATAAAAATATATATTGAAAAACAGTGCAATTACCGAACTTTTAGTTTTCTAATTTTTTGAAAATTTTCAAATTGAAATTTTTAAAATCGGTTCATACCCTCCGATATTATGATTTTGCACCTTTCTTTTTCGTGCGCATTCAAGATTCCGAAAGCTTGTAGGATATTTAATTTTTTACTGAAAAAGTCTCTTGTATCATATTCTGAAAATCGACAGAAAAAAAGTTACAATAGATATAACTTATGAAGAAAAAATCGAATTTTTAACACTGAAGGTTGCGTAATTTTTCCAAACGAGTTTCATTGCATAGTGCGCGTCGCGTAAATGGGCCAAATTGGACGCGATGTTGCAAAATTCAAAGCAGCAATTTTGGTGCGTGTAGCTAATTTTTTAAAAATTTTTCTCAAATCAATTTCAAAACTTGAGGTTCTTTTTTTTTTTATAAAACACTTTCAATTTATAAAAATAAGAAAAATCGGCGGTAAAATAAAGAAATTTAGAAGCTGAAATGGAACTCGGCAGCACTGCAGTTTAAAAAAAAAATTCCGACACTCGCTCGCACCGGGCGACGCAGTGCCACTTTCTCATAGCATGTCTCAAATATTTAAGTTTTAATATTTTTCATATTTATTGATTGTACTAAATTCTTCATATGCGTTCAAAGAAAATAAAAATAATTATGAAGAATTTAATTTGAAATTATCACAAGAAAAAATTTAAGTTTAAAAAAAACGATCTCACGCTCATTACGCATCTAACGAAGGATTAAGCCGAAAAAATTTTTCTTTGTTCCTTAATTAACAGGATTTTTTTTTTTCATTTTTCAATCAAAGATTAAGGTAAAAGACTGAATACCTGATGAAGGACTGGTACGATTACTCCATGTATTTATATATCTGTACTTCTGAATATTAAATTAAATTCTCAAAAAACAGTCCTTATGATAATTTTTTCATAGCAGATTGAAAAAAAAAGGTAACGGAGCTGTAAAGTTAGGAGAAAAAAAAAATTTTTTCCCTTTTCATTTATATTTTCAAAATTCGACAATTCCAGACCGATATAATAAGTATACAATTATCTCAAATGTCCGTATATTTATCGAAATTCCCGAATCCCCCATGAAAAAAATTGAGAAAAAAAAATATATTCAAAATACACAAAAAATATATATAAAATATATAAAAAAAATATATATTTTAAATAACTAACTGTTGGACGACTTTCGTATATAATTTATATATGTTAAATATATTAAAAATATATCTTAGAATATATAAAAAAATACATGTATAAAAATATGCGAAAATTATATTTTTTTTATATTTATAAATATAAAAAAAATATATTAGTAATATATTTTAAATCTATAAAAAATATAATCATGAAAATATAAAAAGTGTATATAAGAAATATATTTTTAATTTAACCAACAACCTAGGTGAAAAAAATTTAAAAAAAATATATTTTTTATATAAACTTTTTATATTTTCATAATTATATTTTTTATAGATTTAAAATATATTATCAATATATTTTTAAATATAAAAAATATTTATTTTTTGTATATTTATACATGTATTTTTTATGTATTCTGAGATGTATTTTTAATATATTTAAAATATATACAATATATACGAAAATCTGCTAAAAGTTAGCTATTTAAAATATATTTCTCACATATTTTATATGTAAAATGAGCGAGTGCTCTGTGGGATTCTGGTGTAGGTGTGGTTAATTCAATAACTAACAATTAACACAAAAATTACAGATAATAGAATAGATCTTTATTTAACAATATGTACACTGAATAACTGTAAGAAAAATACTTAAGAGCGAATGCAACTACAAGATACGCGATAGCGAATGCGACTGTAAAGGTATGCGCGTATAAATTCGGCACGTGGTCGATAGCGGTTAATGACGCGATAATTAATTTATAATTAATAACACGCGAGCAACAATTCAATATATACTCAATAATAAGTAGCCTTGATATACTAGCTAATTATTGAGAATAGTTAAGCGGAGATTTAGCGGAGCGGTTCAGACTTATATCACACTAGTGATATATTGAGCGAAGCGGTTAGATGGATAGCTGTATTCGTACTGATCGAACTATGAAGTCGATCCTGGCTTGCTGGTGTTGAGCCGGCGTTTCCACTCGGTGCTGACGTGGCAGCATTGCTGCATAAGACGAATTTTCCCATTGGCTTAAATGCGCGCCAACCGGAAGTAGTTAACAGCCAATTTCCTTATTGGCTGCCGAGCACGCTGATATGAGACGAATTATTCCATTGGCCGGCTGGTAGCGGGTTCTCATGCTATTTTGACACGATCATGAGCAAGAAATTGCAGGTGTCGGGCCCAGATAGCGAGTGACCCGGCACTATTCTGACATTCAAGTCAGTAGCGAGTTCGGCTGCTCCCGTACGTAGCGAAAGTACACGAAGCTTTTCAAAATGATTAAGCTCGTGACTGAACATGATATATATTTATATATTTTTTATGTATTTTTAATATATTTTTTTCATATGAAAAATTTAATTTTTTTATATTTCAAAATATACTTTTTTTTATAAATTTTTTTCTTGGGGGTATATATAGAATTTTTTTTTTTTTTTTTTTCGAAAAAAATATGCCATCTAGTGTGGGATTGCAAAGTTTAAAAATTTTTGTACCCCGGGGCCCAACTTTTTTTTTCGTCCCTGCTATGTTTAGTTTGGCTGCTAGCGATCGGCTGCCAGTTTCAGCCTCATAATTCCATCACGAACTTTTTTATTGACTAAGAGGGATGCATTTTTGTACAATTTACCGCAAATAACAATGTGACCATACTTTTTTGCTGCTTCTTTTTCAGCCTATGATACCAAAGAGTATCCTTCATCTTCATTAGCTACAAATTTTATGTTTTTGTAATCATTCAACTCCATTCGGTCGATTTAACCGGCGCGTTTTCGGTTAACAATTTACAACTGAGATAGATGTGCTTCAGCAAGGTTTCGTCATGGATCGAAATTTATTTTTTTTTGAAAATGTAACAGGCTAAAATAGAAATCCCCGAAAATGTAATTGTTTGAATTTCAAATTTGGTTACCGCCGATAACCAGTCGATGAACCCGTAAATTGTGGGTTAGTGATGCGACTAGTCACCAGGTGGCGCATGATCACTAAGACCCGATCATTCGCCACTCCTCTAGTTCAAGTTTTCTGGGAGTGAACCAAGACGGCCGAGTGGAATGATAAATGGGACTGCGAAACGTGGATTTCGATCAGAGTTATTTAGACGACGATAGCAGCAGGACGCAAAATAATTTGATCAGATAATTATATAAGTCTACGTCCGCTCGACGTGGAACGAGGTGATATAATCAATTAAAATTTTGTTATCAGGCCCATAGGCCGATAATTTCATCAATTAATAATAAACTATAAATACTAATGCGTACTGTTCATTGACAGATTTCGATAGAAACTAACAATAAAGTACGAGGACAAGGAGGCGAATTTGAGCAGCGAGGAGTTAACAACCAACGAGGAACGAATTGAGAGAGTTAGATATCAATTGCAAAATCCTAACCGGACATCAGCTACAAGTCTCACCTGGTTGCTGCTGCAAAGTTCATCAAGGTAAAATTGTAATTAATTAAGGCCTATGATTAATTTCATTAATCGGCCAAATTAATTATAATATATTACTTAATATCTTTCCGTTGGTTTCGCGTAAATAAATTGGAAGTTTCAGATCCGTTGGCCGGTTCAACCACGCTTCTCGTGTTCTCGAAAGTTGTCGCGCCACTAATATCCGCCATCTTGTCTGTAACTCTGAGTTTGTTTATTCAAGGCTTTTTGGCCGGAATAAAATAAATTTTCCGCGTAAATAACCGGTAAATAAATTACATTAAATTTATTAATTTATTCCAGGCCCATTGGCCGGTATAAATTAATTTGTTAATCGTGGCATAATGCAATTCAGGCCGAAATTTATTCCAGTGGCCGAATTAATTATTAATTAAATAAATTACTCGAATCAGTCCGTCAATTCAGGCCCGGGTGACGCTAACTCACTGGCCAAATTTCTAGTCAATTTGTAAATTCAATTCTAGTCGTAATTTAATTATCAAATAATTTTAAGTTAATGAATTAGATTTTCTAAATCAAATGAAGTCATGAAAAGGACACTAGAGTTTTGATAAAATTGAAATTTAATACAATAAAGGAACGGATTATTATGGAGTAAAATAAATTTAATGTAAATGAATTAGTGAAAAATTATCAATGAAAATTAATTAAGAAAAATTAAAAATCAAAATTTATTAATGTATAATAAAATTGGCAAATTATTAGGGAAATATATAAATCAAAAATTAATGAATTAATAAGTAAACTTAACAAAATTAAGTAATTAATAATTGAGAATTAAGTGAATTGAAGTGATTAGTAAATTTGCAATGAAATTAATTAATGCGTAAATTTAACATAGAAAATTTAGTGGAAGCTAGAGCCATTGAGTTTTTGAGTGAAAAATATATTGTGAGTATGAAATAAGTAAAGGTTAGTGTTAAGTAAGATCCACTGCGTCTGTGCATTAGATCCGGTCAGTCCAGGGGACAGTTTTTTAAAGTTTAACGTCCAGGGGACGGTCTTTTAACAAGAGTGTGTGAGTGTACGTCCGGAATGACGCTTAATCTAGAGTGTGTGTGTGAGCGTGAAAACGTCTTTGGGACGCAATTAGTTTGTCATAAGGAAAAGATAATTTGTAATAAGGAAAATTTATTGTCATAAAGGGAAAATTAATTAAAGCAAGGTACTTACATTAATTAAAATTAATTTGAAATTTGTATATGAATTGTAACGAGGTTGATAACACCTCATTATCATACCATGATAATAGACGGTTACCAAGATCGTATAACGTATGTTACCTATTTTACCTGTCAACATATTGATCGATTATTATTACTATTTAATATTCCCTTTCCATTTGATGTTTTAAATGGAGGGGATGCGCACCACGTCGGCGCGTAAGCACCGACGTGAATCTATAAAAAGGCCTGCGCGCCATATACATTCAGTCTTTTTTACTCACTTAATTAATATTATTTAATATTCCTCTCCTCTCTCACAAAAATTATAATTTTACAACGACCCTGATTTATTATAATTAAAATATTATAACATCCGGTTCTGGAAGGCCGAGTCCGTCTTCCAGTGGCGCCCTTAAATTTGACCATAATACTTAGGTGTGACCAGACTTGACAAGGTTAATCCCTCTGTTATAACAACAAGTTATAATTTTTATCAATTTGTTGATCTAAAAAGTTCGAGAAACTGCTGACATTGTCAGTTTTGGGTAGCTCAATAATTTTTTCCGGTGTAGGTAATGAGAGTTTACATAACTATTCGATTAACAACATTTGCGAATCCTTGCTTACATAAAAACGAAAAGTTCTTAACATCTTCTTTTTCTTCAGTTTTCTTTTTATCAATGCATTCGTTGATTAAAATTTGGCCCATTTAATTGATGTTAGTCTTTGTTTCTGACACTCTAGCTCGAATTTTGTAAAAACCACTTTCTTTATCCAATCTTGCAAATTGATTTATAGCTTCAATAACATTTGGGTATCTAGCAGGATTATAAATTGAAGCAAAATAAGTAACATCTAGATCAATTTCTTTTAAAACTATCAAAAAATGAGCAATCAAACTTAATTCCCCATGTATTATTTGAGCTAAATTTCGTTTTCTGTATTTCAAATATTCTTCATTAGCGATCAATATCATTAGAAGATCATATTTAATAAGTGTATCATGCAGTTTTATTTTTATCATAGGAATGATTTAGATCGGATTGCATGAGACGCACGTTCATGACTTTGACCTTGTGCTTTACGAGTTTTTACGAGAATGCTTTTTTGTATGTTGCTTTTTTTTAATGCCATTTTTATATAGTGGAAACCTAAACATGCAAACCTCTCAATAAGACAATTTATAGATAAATTGAGAAAAATATAGATAGCCCGAACTGGGAATCGAACCCAGACCAATTCGGTAACGCGCCGAGTGCTCTACCAGTTGAGCTATCCGGCCCTATACTATATTCCGTTCAATTTGATCTATAACTTATTGAGCCACACCGTCCTTCTTACGGTAATACACCATTTTTATATAGTGGAAACCTAAACATGCAAACCTCTCAATAAGACAATTTATAGATAAATTGCATATGTTCCAACCATCTTAGCAGTCTCGATAATGATGCCTCAAATTATTCTTCGTATAGCAGCCTTTGCAATTAGGACAACGAGTATAATTCCCACCACTTTGTTTCAGTGCATTATTGGGTCATCTGGAAACTTTTATCTTACCTAGGTTTTCCTCTTCGTCCTTCTTATTAGATTTTATGGAAATCTTTCTTTTTCATTTGTCCCCATGGTGGAATTTTCGACGAATTTTGCCATAATTTATCACAATTCATCAAGTAGGTTCCAAAAATACCATTGGTTTTAAAGTTTATATATTGTAACAGGTTTTTCACCACTGGGGATCTACCAGAGTGGAGTCCGAATACACTTACGATTTTGGCAAACTTGTTAAAAATGTTTAATGTTGGAAGCCAGGTGATTTTATAATTACCAATAAACAATTATCAAAAATTGGATCAGGGAAAGGTCAGGCATTTAAGATTACGATAAATAATTGATCAGAATCACAAAAATTATCAGTTAAAAGCGAAATATAAATTGCCGGGTTCGACTTGACTCGATATATCAGAACTTACTTTTAAAAAAAATCGTACTTGATCGAAAGACTAAGTTAGTTAGTCATTAAGATCTGATAAGAATTCTAGGCGCAATCGTGTCCTCAAAACAAGGTTCTATCATATATATATATTATAACGCAAAAATTATACGCTAATCTTTGCGCTACAACTTCGTTCTCTGTCCTCAGCGTCCGGTCTCAATACTAATAGGGTGCCAGGTAATTTTTATCACTGGAATTACCAAACCAGTAAATTACGAAAATTTTAATAATTTTTGATCTGTGGAATTATTTCATAAACCACGCATGAATAAGATGGATAATTTTTGATCTGTAGAATTATCACCAAAACCACGCATAAAATAAAATTCAAAACTAAAACTAAAATGTTCAAAACTTAATAGCAAAACAAGACAGAGACTGGAGCACTAAAAACAGAGTTACGGTATGCCGTGGTGTCGCTCAGTGTGTAGGTTTATGGAGAGAGGGAGTGGTCCGGGTTAAATCATCCCAAACTCGTGTAAATTATTAGCGGATTTGCAATTTTTATTTATCAATAAATCAAATACTAGAACATAATACAAATAACCTTACTTTCTATAACAAAATACTGAATCCGAAAAATACAACGATCCGGTAAATCCGGACGGCAACTTGGCATCTAAATGATGCGCGTCAAAACCTTATAACTAAATTAATTAAAAATAATTAATTAAAATAAATTAAATAACTGGAGCCAACCGATACTCAAATAGTACTCGGTGAACGGGAACCATAATCCAAATTCATTACTCTAGATATTTCCTTTAGCAAAATCGAACGACTAACATACCTGGATCTCATTTTGACCTTAATTAGGCAATAATTACCTTACTGACTAACATATTCTCTATAATTATTTTATAAAAATAATATTAACAATAGATCGCGAACATGACTCTAAACTGTAACTACTTTCTCATAATTTTCACAGATCTTACATCTTTTCTTTAACTAAAACCGTAGCATAATACCTCAAGATTCTAACTCAAACTCGATTAATTATTTATAATAATTATCTCATACCTGATTACTGATGAATAAAATATCAAGTAACGTCTCACACTGTTTAAAGCAATACTTCTGTAACGATAACTCCAACCTGTAGCTTTCTGAAGCATCACTCCTAAACACATCTGCTCGCTTCGAGCGACCAGAGTCGAATCCCCTACTGTACTCCCCAAGCTAAAAAACATCATCGCCATCTATACCAGCTCTCTATACTTGACTCCATAACTCCAACTCGATATTAAGTATGGATATCCCAATGTGTGCGCTCTCCTGCACTTGGCTTCGGTGAGATCGCAGGCTAAATTCTTAAATCTAAGTGACCAACGGTTACCCTCAGCAGCACACTGGTCAAAGCTGTCCACTGAGGTCTACCAACAAAACCCAAAACTCCAAAAATGACCAGAAATAGTGGCTTCCACAGCGATAGTGGTCACTAAACCATCGCTGAGTCCTGCCAATCATAATAACAAAAACTGATCTCTTACACCTAGTCCATAGTCCCTATTTTGGAGCGCTAGCATTTCAGCTAGACCTCTGCACTCCACATGGAAGTCTCATAGGGTCAGGCAAGCATCCTGACATCAGATACAACCGGGTGGCAATTACCTGAGCCCCATTCCACGGTTGCTCCGACTTTTCCACACACTCAATAAATCAAAACCTGTAAATTCCAAAACTCAAACTTTATCTTTAACCATACTCTAATCTCAACCCATATCCCATAATAAATTTCTCATATAAATTTTCTGTAGCCAAACGTTACTCCATATTTTATCCTTAAACTATAACTCGATCACCAAAAAAAACTATATAAAAATTGTAATTTACTGTAGCTAAAGCTAAAGCACTAGAGGACCTTTTTGGAGGGAAGTCACTCTTGGTTGACGCGTCAGGTAGTGCAGTCGTGTCTTTTTATTCACTGCTAAAATTGTTTTTGTCTTATCAATTATTTATTTCTGTTTTGTCTATTCGAGTTATAACTTATAAGTTGCAAAGTTGTTTAGCGCTCAGTGCGAGTGGTTTATTGAATATTTATTCATATAATAAAAACAGTTATCAGTACTTTTATAAAGATGTGTTATTATTTTGAAAAATTATTTTGAAAAATCATTCTGAAAAATTATTTTGAAAAATTATTTTGAAAAATTATTTTGAAAAATCGTTTTGAAAAATTATTTTGAAAAATCATTTTGAAAAATTATTTTGAAAAATTATTTCGAAAAGTTATTTTGAAAAATTATTTTGAAAAATTATTTTGAAAAATTATTTTGAAAAATTATTTCGAAAAGTTATTTTGAAAAATTATTTTGAAAAATTATTTTGAAAAATTATTTTGAAAAATCATTTTGAAAAATTGTTTTGAAAAATCATTTTGAAAAATTATTTTGAAAAATTATTTTGAAAAATTATTTCGACAAATTATTTTGAAAAATTATCTCCAAAAATTATTTTGAAAATTTTTTTTGTTTTGAAAATTTCCTTTTCTTAACGAGCGCACCGCCCACGTCGCCGTAATCATGCTCAACCAAAACGACACCGCGGAAGACTTCGCCGGTTTCTCGGCGTCCGAGAGGCCGGTCACGATCCCAGAAGCGGCACAGGTCCACGTCAACGCTTCCCCAGCCACCCAGCTGAGGTACATCAACTTTCAGGCCGGTGACGCCATACGCAGGACCCTGGATGCCCTCACGACACCCCCAGCGCCCCCCGTTCCCCGCCCCCACGCACCGCCACTGATCAGGTGGGACGCGATCGAACCAAACCCGGCCCTGAACTCCAGTACCCAAACAATGTCGACCCCCAACAAACCCCACCGCAGGGGAACGAAGCAAACGCCACGACGACGAACCACAGTATTGAACTCTTGTGGGAAGAATTCGACAACTACCGTCGTAGCGCAGACGTAGCGTTGGGAGAGCTCCGTAGAGACACCAGAGGGCTAAATGATCGTTTCCGCCAGATGGACGACTGGCTGGAGAACAATCATCTAGAGAGCTAGAACAGCCTGAGATTGATCATGGAGACGCTTCTCCAGGTCGGGCCTGGAGCCCGGCGAAACCGAGTTCCAAACCAAGCCACGAACCTATTCGAAGATGCGGCAGACCAAACCCTAAGAGACGATGGGATGGCACCCCACACCCCCAACCCCCGTGTGCAATCCGCTCCGAACACAACTACGCAAAATCCGAACGTATCACGCAACCCGTTCCGCACCACGTTGCCCAACGCACCGAACGTAAACCAAACACCTCCAGGAGCATGGGTACCCAGAGAGGTACCAGCCAACTCCACCTACACGCTACTCTCGAACTCGACTAACAACAGATCAGTCGAGGGTCACTACGCAAACATCATTAAAATGGCCCGATCTTGGAATCTAAAATCCCCATCGGGTAACCTAACCGCCCAAGACTTCCTACGTTCAGTAAACCGGAAGCTTGTAGCACTAAACTGGAGCGAACGCGAAGCTCTCAGTGTCTTGCCCAAACTACTCGAGAAAGCAGCCGCAGATTTCTACGAAGCCGAATACTCAAATTGGAGAAGTTGGCAAGACTTCGAAACCGCATTCCAGAAATGGTTTAGCCGAAGAAGGGGTGACCCAGAAATCCACGCGGAAATCGCAGCCAGAAACCAGCTGCCCACAGAAACAGGAGTAGCCTACGCAGCCCACATGCGCAAATTATACTGCCAACTAGCAGCGAGGGTTCCCACATACACCCAAATAGACAGAATCCAGAGCGGCCTACATGAGCGAACCTCCCTTAGAATGCAGTTCGGCTTCATCCAAACGTTCAAGGACCTGGTGGTCGAAATCAACCACGCAGAAGAGATTAACGCGAGATACGACGCGCGATCAGTCCGAAAAAACCAAAAAAACCGAACAGGGCTAAACCACGTGGGAATCCCAGACTCGGTGACCATCCACAAGGAGACGAGAAACGTGCCCCCGGTAGAAGCCGGAAATCTAAATATCGCCCTAAGTCAAACGAACAGTCCGAATATGGGGAATAGGAAGACCCAAAACAAACAGAGAAACCAACGAAGGAACAGCGACCCAAACGCGGAACAAATCGCACTTCTTCAGGAACACATAGCCAAGCTGCAACAGGAAGTCGCGGCAGTCAAAGGGTCGAGAAGCCTAAAAAAAAATACTCAACATGACCGAGCCAACATTGAACGGTCACAACCACCCCCGAGGGCAGCAACAAATCCAGAGGTCTGCTATAGATGCGGAGCACGGGGTCACGTGTCCAGAGAATGTAAAAACCCACCAAAAAACTACGTAGCCCCCCGGGAACCAAACTCGTCGCTCAGGGACAGATTGGCATAAAGACGAGTAGAACAAACTACAACGACGATACCACCTCACTCTCCATCAGTGAGTCCCCAATCAACGCGGAAGATGTCAGCTTTCTCCAGATAAAACCTGCCCAGTACGAAACAACGTTGAACGAACCCCCACCACGAGACAGATCAAATCGAGAGCAACGGAACGCCAACTCGATCGAGCTGAGTCAAAACGACTCAGAGTACCCAGAGAATGTCCCAATACTCGCGATGTCGAACCCCGAACCGGAAGAGTACGAAGACGAGATAGAGTATTTCGGTTCCGAGTATGACTGGGATGAAGAGAGTGATGGGGGGGAAGGGGAAGTGTCCTCGGTGCATCACACTCTCACCCCAATACACGAACAAGTCCAACTCCTAGGCAGTTCTGTTTGCGAGCTGGGGGACCCCTGTTCGTCAAGTCAGTCCGAACAAGCGTGGCCAACCGAAGCCAGATTCTACGTCGCAGCAAATGGTTTTGAGCCAGCCCCGGAAACGGCCAAAGTAACGGTCCAGATTTCGATCGCGGGCATTTGCCTTAACGGCATCATCGATACGGGAGCCGAAAGGACTTTCATGTGACTTTCATACACACCGTGTACCCCAAAGCCGGTGCCCCTTTTATCATCAACGTCGACGGCGGACAAGGCCCACAATGGTTCACTATTTTCCCATCACTGAGCTGTGACGTCATCCTGGGAATGGATTTTTGCCGACACTGGAAGATCATCATAGACACCTACCAGTCCATGTGGTACTCGGGATACTCAGACGTCCAGCACCCCATTGAGTGGAGAAGCTTCGTCGACTCGCCCTCAGTACTGCGAGCACTGTCTGAGGGTGAGTCCCAAAGACTCGAACGGTTCCTGGACGAACAGTTCGCACTCATGGACCAAACTGACGTAGGCCTGACGGACATAGTGTCCCACGAAATAAAGCTCCTCGACGACGTCCATGTCCGGGAGAAACCCCGAAGAAGGTCGCATGTTGTGCAGAAAGCACTACATGACGAGGTCAACCGTTTGCTCGAGAAAGGCTACATCCAACGTAGCAACAGCGCGTGGTCTTGCCAGCCGGTCATGGTTGAGATGCAAGACGGGTCTTGGCGTTTCTGCGTAGACTATACACTTGTAAATGATAAAACCGAGAAGCCGGCCTACCCGATCCCTTTTATGTCAGCGATCCTGGATGCTCTGAGGCGAGCGACACTGATATCCACCATCGATTTGAAAGAGGCATTCCATCAGGTTAAAATGAACCCGAAAAGTCAACCACTGACTGCTTTCGCAGTGGAAGGAATGGGCCTGTTCGAGTTCATTCGCATGCCTTACGGTTTAACTGGGGCACCCTCAGCCTTCCAGAGGCTGACAGACACACTCCGCAGCCGGTTGTTGCGAAAGTTAAACGATATCGATCGAGGAGACCTCATCGAGAAAGTATTCGCGTACCTCGACGATTGGATCATCATCTCCAGAACGTTAGACGAACACTTACTGTTGTTGAAATTAGTGTTTGAAATCTTTCGGGAAGCTAAGTTGTTGGTGAATCGGAAAAAGAGCCATTTTGGGCAGACCAGGGTCCGTTTCCTCGGATATCTCGTCGACGAAGAAGCGGTACGACCTGACCCTGAGAAAATCGCGCCGATATTAAATTTCCCTCGGCCAACTAATCGGAAAGAACTACGCATATTTAACGGCTGCGTAAATTGGTACCACCGGCACCTAAAAGACGTCGCTAAGGTCCAAAGTCCGCTGAACAAGCTGACCAGCGTGAAGGTTCCGTGGAGATGGACGGAAATCAAAGAAATGGCGTTTCAAGACCTCAAACGGGCACTCATCAACACCCCAGTACTGTCCATGCCAGACCCAACGTTGCCCTTCATATTGTACACTGATGCCTCTGACTCTGGGTTGGGGGCCGTACTGACCCAACAGGGATCCGAGAAAGAACACCTGATCGCCCTAGATAGCAGACCTTTGCGCGGCGCTGAGATCAACTACACGACGACCGAGAAAGAGTGCCTCGCGGTGGTATGGGCATTTCGCAAATTCAAGTGCTATCTGGAAGGGGTACCGTACACAGTGGTGACTGATCACAGCGCCCTTAAGTGGCTGCGAACACTAAAAGACGCGACTGGCATAGTCGTTAGACCGGCAGCCGAACTATTACCCCAGAACCTCACCATCGTACATCGTAGAGGGACTGAAAACGAGGCTCCTGATGCACTATCCCGCCTCTACGAAGATCATTCCCTTGACGACGCCCCCGAACCAACCGCGCACTGTGAAGTGGAGCCCTCCACGTGGTACGACCGTAAACTCGAAGCGGTCCAAAGACACCCCGAGTCACTACCAGATTGGAAGATAGCAGATGGCGTGTTGTACTACCGCAGGCCAGACCCCCTCAAAGCCACTTTGGGCGACCAGAGTGAGTGGAAGCAAGTGGTTAGGACAGACCAGGTCCTAGATACTATCAAAACTCACCACGACGAAGTCTCCGCAGGCCACCTAGGCATAGAACAGACCTATTACCGAGTTTCAACGTCGTATTACTGGCCGGGGATGTTTGCCGACATTAAAGACTACGTACGCTCATGCCAGGTATGTCAACTAGTGAAGTCTGACCAGTCAACGGCTATTGGGTCCATGGGAAAGCGACCCCTGATCGGTCCATGGGAAATTTTGTCCATAGACACTGTTGGCCCCTTTCCTCGGTCATAGTCGGGTAAAACCGCCATCGTCGTCGTCGAAGATATGTTCACCCGTTACCTCGAAAGTTTCGCAGTGCCCAGCGCCACGGGAGCGAAGGTAGTCGACTGCCTATGCACGGTTTGTACTCGCTGGGGTACACCACAAGCTATCGTTTGCGACAACGGAACGGAATTCATAAATAAAGAAGTTAAAGCGTTTACTACCAACAGGAAAATAACCCTAGTCACGACGCCGATTTGCCACCCGCAGGCGAACCCTGTCGAGCGAGTAAATCGAAACCTAAAAACCCTCCTGGCCGCGTTTGTGGGTTCAGACGAGCGAGACTGGGACACGAACCTCCGGGAACTCCAATTTGCGTACAATACGTCGGTACACTCGTCGCTGGGGGGTCTCCCCCGCGTATTTGAACCATGGGAGGGAGTTACTAGCCGATGGCACCCGACGCCTTGAAACCGGCCCCAGTACGATACCCGACCAAATCGACCGAGCGAAGAAGTTCGCAGAACTGCGCCACCTGGTAGAATACCACATGGCCCGGGCCACCGAGAGACAATCGAGACATTACGACAAAGACCGGGAAACCGCGTGGCGACAATTTGAAGTCGGAGACCGAATGTACTTTCCGAACCGCCAAATGAGTAAAAAAATCGACTACTACAGCTCGAAATTAGCCCCTCGTTTCCGTTGTCCGGCCACTGTAAAACGCGTACTTTCCCCTTTAGTAGTCGAGTTACAGTCCGACGACGGTTCTTCCCTCGGTAAACACTTCATTAACGACCTGAAGCTAGTAAGACGATCGAAACGTATTAATACGACTAGAATCCCTTTTTCTAATTCCAGCATGCTCCGAGTGGCGACCATGACCATGCCTGGTCGTTTTCCACCCTGCGCCACGCCGAGATGGCCTGATGGACCGTGAGATTATTCACTCCCTCGAGCCCGTGCGGCCAGGGCCCCGCAGTCCACCGTCACCACTGCCAGCGCCGATTAGAGTGCCATCTCCGGCTCCAACACCGACGCCGCCACGAGCGCCGTCGCCAAAAAGATCACCCACACCACCTGCGCAGTTACCAGTGCAACTGCCACCACCAGAACAACCACAAGCCCCGGCAGCGCCTACCCCGCTCCTGACTCTAGAGCAACAACGCCGTATATACAGGAACCGGCCACGCCCACCAGCAGCCCCCGGTTGCCTAAACTGCGGAATCCGGGGACACTCTTGGAAACGGTGCCCCCAGCCCAGGCAACGCAACTTCTGCGAAGTCTGTAATGCCCCAGGGTTCACCACAGCGAACTGCCCGTGGCCACACGAGGCGTACACAAGGTTGGCTCGAGGCTTTTGCGTCTGCGCACCTCTAGGTCAGTTCGACCGTAACTGCCCAATGTGCATCCGGCGGTACTTGGATGGGTCACGAGCCACGTGGTCCAGAGGGCTCAAGAGGACGCCACGACCGTCCACACCTTTTTTTTATTATTATTATCATTTTTTCTTCTATTTAGTATTTTTCTACTATTTATCATTCTTTATTATTATTATTCATACCTTCTTTATTATTATTATTCATATATTCTTTATTATTATTATTCATATCTTCATTCCTACGTTGTATTTGTAAGGGACCAAAAGCCCCTACGGTTGGGTAAGGGTAACCCTAGTCAATAAAATTTAATTAACCTTACCATGATTTTTTTTCCCTTTTCTCTATAACCCTGCACGTCCGATACAGGACCTAGCCTTACGCGAGTAGAGGTCAAGTAGTTGGAGATCATTTTTGTCCACGTGTGTTGTCTCAACAAGTTGTTCCTTTGTGTTGTCTACCTCTTGTGTTTTCCCTCATCGTTGTGATTGTTGAGCAGTGAAGCAAGAGGACTACCAACATCGAGGCGTCCCGGGAGCTTGTCGCAAAGTAGTTTAGTTAAGGGAGGGAGGATGTGACGAGGTGATATTGAAGCCTCGGTTTTTTTTTTAAACCCGGTAACGAAAGTTATTAACTAACCGACGTCGCGACAACCAAGAGGCATTAACGCTCGTACGAC
This sequence comes from Microplitis mediator, assembly GCF_029852145.1. Taxonomy (NCBI): domain Eukaryota; kingdom Metazoa; phylum Arthropoda; class Insecta; order Hymenoptera; family Braconidae; genus Microplitis; species Microplitis mediator. The sequence continues at coordinate 19,306,351 of NC_079969.1, forward strand.
TCCTGGTCGTGCGAGCCCTGCGCAGTTCCCCATCACTTGGTGGTGGGCGAAACCTGCTGAAATTCCCTAGAGGCGCAATGCTCCACCTCAGAAGACCCTAAGTCGAGCCACTGGAACAGACTTTGGTCCAGTGCCCTGCAGTCCACCTTGCAGGGACATACGCGGCTGGCTCGTTCATTCAAACGAGGCCAGTTTAGCTTATGTGGCGCCATCTCTGAGGGGGAAAACTCAACGTTTGACATTCGATCTTTATTCGAGCGACTGAGTGTGGTTTCGCTGCATTGTTACAGCTACAAAAGCACGGATGCGCCCTAGAAATTCCCTAGGCACTCTGAGGTTGGTCAACCATAAAATAAAAGCACTAGAGGACCTTTTTGGAGGGAAGTCACTCTTGGTTGACGCGTCACGTAGTGCAGTCGTGTCTTTTTATTCACTGCTAAAATTGTTTTTGTCTTATCAATTATTTATTTCTGTTTTGTCTATTCGAGTTATAACTTATAAGTTGCAAAGTTGTTTAGCGCTCAGTGCGAGTGGTTTATTGAATATTTATTCATATAATAAAAACAGTTATCAGTACTTTTATAAAGACGTGTTATAAATTAAGAAGTTCCCCCTGTCCATTAGTGAAATAAGGCTAATATTAAGATCTACGCAGTAAATCTCGTTCAACGACGCCGACGCCTTGCAGTACGGACTTGGGTTTAGTCCGCAACACCAAGTAAGTCTACCTTAATTCACTGCTCAAGGAACTCGCCCTACTTGTCCTGGGTAAGCCAATTTGACTACCTGGGTAAATCGTTATTGAGAGTTAGACGATCGCGACACGATAAGATACACGCTACGTAGAAAATAGCGTGTGTCGCGATTAGATAATAGACGGGTACCTGTCCTCGTGGTCATCTACCTCGAGTAGGAGGCACCACGTTTTAATGTGTTATAGTGTTTAAGTTCGCGTAGTAATATAAATAAATACGGTGATGAATGAATTAAAATTTGTGAATATATTTTATAATATAGATTTCAAGTGCGTGTAATAATTTAAACGAATTCAGTGATTAAATAATTAAGTTTTGTGAAAATATTTTTCTTAATCGGTGTGAAAGTGCGTATTTGAATTTATATGTGTGATGTACTATATATAAAAAAAAAAAATTCGTGATTAATGAATTAGTGTTGTGAAAATATTTCTATTAATTTGTGTTAAAGTGCGGGTATGAGTAATTAAGTGTGATAAAAATATAAAATAAAAGTGATCGAAACATTAAACGAAGGATAATCTTATTTTTTTAAAACAGGAAGAAGTAAAGACGGCAAAAATTTTCGTAGAATTGATTAAGAAGTTAAAATTGAACTTGTGTACAAATTACAAATGGGAAAGGATAAATTTGGTGATGTATCATTATTTAATAATAATAGTAGTTAGGTAAAATTAAAAATAAAAGAAACATCATTTTATTAAACATAAATTAACTAGAAATATCGTGACATTTAACCGCTCTTTTGTTTTGTAATCGATTGACGTAATTAAAAAACCGGGTATATTTAATGATTTTGTGTTGAAGAACAAAAGATAACAAATTTTGTATAGATAGTCATTTTTAAAAATTTTTATCTGGGCTATGTAATACCTCAAATATCTATCGAGTTAATAAATATAGTTTTATACGGATGAATAGGAAAGTTGTGTGAAACTGCTGAGATTACTATCATGAGTTTAATTTAAAAAAAAAAAAAGAAAAGTCGATATTAACGGAAATAATTTTATTTATTTACTCCAATGCGATTAGGAGGGTCCTTATGAAATTGAAAATAGGCTAAATAATGTAGTTTATAGAATCAGAAAAATTCCCAACGGGAAATATAAAATCGTACATGTAAATCGTCTTGCGCCGTATTGTGATCAATAAGAAAAAATAAAAGAGAAGTCCGGCTGGGACCCTGAACGATCTCAGTGTAGACGTTGTAAAGGGTTCCCGGGATTCTGTAGTCAATTAGTAAGTCTAGGATATCTTGCAAACTGATAGAATTGAAGATATCTGAACGACTGCTAAAGACTGGTATAGTCCTTAGGAGAAGTCTGGCAGTGGACCCTGAATAGCCACACTGTAGACGTTGCTGAAGAGTTCCCGAGATTCTGAAAGAACTCTGGCTGAGGGCTCTGAACGATCTCGGTGGTAACGTTGTTCAAGGGATTCCCGGAATTCTATAAGGACTGGAAATGTTCTGGGTTTGAGTATATTAGCTGAAGGGAAGTCTGGCCGTGGGCCCTGAGCGATTAATCGTTGCGGGGTTCCCGGGATTCCTCAGTCATTGATCGGAGACTGGATATTTCTTTTGATCTAGGTGAGCTCAACGAGGATCAAAAGTTTGATTCTGAGGACTTATCAATGGCTAAGAGCAACCTGACTGGAGCTTCGGGATCCATCCGGAGTTGACACAGTCGACATTTCTCTTTTGTTGATGGCCATGACTTCTGAGAGATAGGTGGATGCCCTGGAGAGTTTCCGAGGAGCTTTTGGGGAGAAAAATGAAATTCGTTGCAACGTGTGTTATTCAGTATCATTGATATGTTAGCTATAGATGACATATCGGAGAATGGTCTGGATGAATCGAGCGGTAGAACATTGAGCATTTAAGATCGAAAATTATTGAATTGATCACACTAAAAGTTTATAATTAACAACTGATAAATAATAGGATGTAACGATGAAATATGTTTAGCTATAAAACTTATTAAAATGTTGGAGATACTCGTTTTGTTTATTTATTATGTGCAGATAATATTTCCAATTTCATTGGGGAAGGAGAGAAGGAGTCCATTCCTGGTCCTTCAAGGAGGAGAGGAAAGAGTTCCTGTTCCCATCCCGTACCTAATCCCATTCCCATTGAAAATCCATTCAATCAAAAGGAGGGTTACATTTTTAATTTTATTTATTTTGATTCGTTGAAAAGGAAAATAGAGTCACGTGTACTGATTAACTTCTTAGCAGAATATTTTATTTTTTTATTATCAATTCTTAGCTCAATTAAACTATAGACTATTTTTTAATTTTTTTATTATCTTTGCGTTAGCCTACAGGGTTGTTTTTGGGCTATGGTGTTTTTTTCCCTGTAGGGTGATAGATAGGGTGTGTTGGGACCATAGCGGAATTGAACGAAAATCGCAAATGGTTTTAATTTCAATTAAGTTCGATTCTTTCAACACAATTTTTATCGGAACGATAATTTATTGAGAAGGGGGTAGTTTAACGAATGTGAAACTGATCTTTAAAATATTTGAATAGCTAGAAAACAAATGCCTTCTTCTCTTGTTTTATAGATTCGCGACAAAAGTCAGTCAGTCTTATATTGACAGTTAAACAGCAAACATTGTATCTCAATAAACTATATATTGCTCTTGCTTTCTTTTACTGCTGTTACTTGTGGTGTTATTACTTCTAATATAAGTGTGTTATCATTGTAGTGTATAAGTGATATTAATTTAAGATACCAACCACTACAATATATATATATATATATATATATATATATATATATATATACATATATATACTTTTAAATATTCATTATGCATTTATTTATTATACTGAGAAAATTCTTAACACGTAATAATTTTTTTGGTAACATGCATTGACTTCTTCATTAATTGGATTTCAAACATTCATATTAATAAACTTGGTTGATAAAATCCTTTCCAATGTGCATTAGACATAATAAAATTTGAATTATCCCACTATTACCATTACGAACATTACTATACCACATTTTCTATACTATCTTTTGAAACTACCAACTGTTGAAGTATAATTTCCTAGACTCTTTTAAAACTACAAGACATAGAAAATTTGTTCATTGGGTTAGTCCATTGTTCGGCAGCACGATCTCTTGTCTTTGATCTGCTTCAAGTATTCTTATAACTTGCAAAATTTTCATATTATTAATTATAATTACCTTAATAATTCGATTCTTCAGTTATTGTGTATTATACGTTAGTAAATAAGATTAGTTCAAGTTATTTCTTTTAGTGTTAGTTTATGGAGTAGATTTTTAATTGATAGTTTTCATTTTTTTTCCTTTTTTTTTTCACTTCTTTTTTTTTCTTTTCCTTTCTTATTTTGTATTTAGCTCAAAAAGTTGATGATTAACTACATCGGTTTAATCTTATTATTATTATTATCATCATCATCATCATCATCATCATCATCATCATCATCATCATCATCATCATCATCATCATCATCATCATCATCATCATCATCATCATCATCATCATCATCATCATCATCATCATCATCATCATCATCATCATCATCATCATGGATTCTTATTTCAAGTCAACCTTAAATTTTTAGAAAATTGTTCTGGTTATTTTTACTCACTGATAGCTACTTAAAATTGATAATATATTAAATTTAGTCTGCTATTAGCGACTTACAATAACTTGTATGAAAATACTATTAAGAATCGTACCTTTTGTGACTGAAGTGATTTTAATCAAATTTAGTCTGCCATAGGCGACTTATAGTTACTGATAATTAAATCGAATATAAAAAAAATAAAAATCTCAATAAAATAAAAATAACCAATACCAAGATATTAATTATGAAATTTGTAAAAATAATTTTTCAAGTAAAACTCTGTCTGCCATAAGCGACTTGTATTTTTCTTAATTCATCTTGCTTCCGTCGCGATCAAGAATTGTCGTTATATAGTTTCGACCGTTATTCATAATTTATATTCTTAAAAGACGAGAAATAATACAATTTTATATTATTTCAAAATTATTCGGAATAAAATTTAGTCTGCTATTAGCGACTTATAATAACTCTTATAAAAAAACTAATAAGAATTGTAACTCCTGTGACTGAAGTGATTTTGATTAAATTTAGTCTGCCATAAGCGACTTATAGTTACTGACAATCAAATAAAATATAAATATAAATCGAAACAAAATAACAATAAACAATATCAAGATATAGATTATATAATTTGTAAAAATTATTTTACAAATAAAAGTCAGTCTGTCATAAGCGACTCGTATTTTTTCAAGTTCGATAAATTAACTTTAAAAATTATCGATATTAAATTATTTTGTCATTCTACACACAAACTTCGTTTATAATTGTATTTTATTAATTACGATTAATTTTACGGAAAAGACTGCTTAAAATTCATCTTGCTCTTAAAAAAAATATTAATACGAATCGTAACTTCTGCGATTAAAGTGATTTCAATCAAATTTAGTCTGCCATCGGCGACTTATAGTTACTGACGGCTAAATAAAATATACATTTTAAAATTTGTAAATACAATTTTGCAAGTAAAACTCAGTCTGCCATAAGCGACTTGTATTTTTCTAAGTTGAATAAAAAAACTTTAAAAAATATTGATCTTGAATTATCATTTTGTCATCCTTAACATTTCCTTTTTGTTTATAATTTTATTTTATTAATAACCATTTATTCTGCAGAATCAACTGCCTTAAATTCCACTCTCTACCATAGTGGCTAAGAATTACAGTTATATTATTTCGTTCGTTATTTTTAATTTCTATTCTTAGAAGACCAGAAATTGTTCAAATTTATATCATTTTGAATTTATTTGAGATAAAATTTAGTCTGCTATTTGACATTTGTACCTTATTTACTCTTGTTAAAAACATTTGAATAACAAAATTCGAATTCACATATTTCGTAATATAATAGATTTTTCAAAAAGTTTAGTTAGTTGTCTACATTCCCTAACGGACCCAAATTACGGTAAATTACGGTAAACCCACCGTAAATTACTGTAATTTACCGTAAAATACCGATTTACCGTAAATTACGGTTGATTTACCGTAAATTACGGTTGATTTACCGTAATTTACGGTAGTTTTACTGTAATTTACGGTGGTTTTACCGTAATTTACGGTGGATTTACCGTAAAATACGGAAATACGGTAATCCACCGTAAATTACGGTAATTCGGTAATCCACACGAATTTTTTTACGGTAGATTTATCGTATTCGACGGTAAATTTATGGTATACCCGCCGTAATTTACGGTAATCCACCGTAAAGTACCGATTTACCGTAAATTACGGTGGATTTACCGCAATTCACGGTGGGTTTACCATAATTTACGGGGGGTTTACCATAATTTACGGTGAATTTACCGTAATTTACGGTGGATTTACTCGAATTTTACGGTATTCTACGGTAGATTTCCGGTAAAAATACCGTGAGTTTACGGTAACTCAGGTCTGCTAGGGTTTAACTCGATCAGCTTATGTTGTATCTTAAAGCAAACAAATATTTGTAATTTTTTTTTATAAACGATTGTTGTGGAAAATATATATATATATATATTAGGGTACTTTTTTTTTGCGACTTTTTTTTTCGCTCCCATCCCGAAATTTCGTTGGAAATACCCCCAAAAAAATTCCCTGAGAGTTTGAGCCCTAAATATCAATATTAAGTACTTGACCACAGTGTGTGAAGATTTTCCATTTAAAATACACGTTAACTTGGGTTTTTATTTTGTAAACTTCTATAACTCCGCGGTATTTTATGACATCATCTCGCCTAAAGTCGCAATTTTCTCAGAATTAAATGCTCTATAACAGTGCCCATTATCTCGAAGTCGTAACTCATACAGGTGGGGTAATACGGACCGCTAAACTGAATTTTTTCATAGGATTCTTGTTTTTTCTCTCCACAACAAGACCTACAAAAAAAATGTGAACGATAATTTTATAGAAAATTCGATTCTCTACAAAAAAGGTCCTTAGCACTGAATCACTCAGATTGAAATTTTCTGAGATATGAGTCAAATAAAAAATCAATATTTTCTAAGATTTGATTCGACATTTTATGGGAATTCAACGCTACGTAAACTTTAATAATTAATATCTAAAAAAATATCAATCTGAGTGATTCGCTGCTAAGGACTTTTTTTGTAGGAAATTAAATTCCCTGTAAAGTTGTCATTTGTATTTTTTCTGTAGGTCTTGTTGTTTATGAGATAATGAGAGAAAAAACAAGAATTCTACGAAAAAATTCGGTTTAGTGGTCCGTACTACCCCACCCGGATGAGTTACGACTTCGCGACAACGGGCACTTTTGTAGAGCATTTAATTTTGAAAAAATCCCGGCTTTGGACGAGATGATATCATAAAATGCCGTGGAGATACAGAAGTTTAAAAAATAAAAACCCAAGTTTATATGTATTTTAAATGGGAAATTTTCACACGCTGTGGTCGAGTACTTAATATTAATATTAAGGGCTCAAACTCTCAGGGAATTTTTTCAGGGGTATTTCCAACAAAATTTCGGGATGGAAGCGAAAAAAAAATAGTCGCAAAAAAAGCACCCTAATATATATGTATACGTTTTTTCTTGAATTTATAAGTTTTCATCAACTGAAACTACTGTATAACCTATTAAGACAGTACTGTAATTGAAATCTTCTGTTAAAAATTTACAGGATACGATAAATAAATTTTAAGTTGATTGACTGGGCTCAAATAAATTGTAATTCCATACGAATAATTATTATATACTATTAATTTAAGCACAGGCTTTTTTTTTATACTACTCAATTTCTTACTTTTTACGTAAAAGTTGTTTTTTTATTTTATTTTCACAATGATAACAAACCAACAAATCGTCAATTCTATCATTTCTTTTTTAATAAGTCAACGAAACCCCGACATTGATATTATCTTAAAAGATGTTGGAAATGCATCCCGTAGACGTAAGGATTCTGTGTGGTTTTTATTAGTGCAAAAAATTTTTTCTGGTTGTAAAAACCCCAGAACTATTCAAAAATATGTTAGCTCGTCCTGGGCTCGATTTCGAAATCACCGCCAAGAAATAGAAATAATGGTTCGTTTGCAGTTTGAAAAACTAAAAACGAATAAAGAAACTGCTTTCAATAACAGTTTATTAAATATTTCTACAAATATCGCAGATACTTCTGCCATTGAAGCATCTGAAAATAATTTAAATATTTCAAATGACTTCAAACACGAAGTAGCAAATGACCAGAGAGATGTAGATGGTAATTATGACGGTGTCGATGCACTAAACAACTTGAATTATATCGATAAACAGATAGACAGTGTTGTCGATATAATTTCGTTAACCAACTCCAAAAAATCGATAGATACTTTACCAGCTGACAGTGATGAAATGATGAAAGAAAATAGCGATGATGGTAAAAATAAAGACAAACTTTACAACAAAGACATTAATGCCGATATTCTTTTCGCTAATTCTTTCTAAGAGAAAAATAGCGTACGACTGGAATTTTCCGACATCTCTCAGAATTTAAGTAAAGAAAGAGATTCATTCAGAGCAAGTCCAGTTCTTATGAATCCTTCATTTTCCATTGATGAAGATTCTAACACGACTGATAGGATAATTAATGAAGTTATCAATGAATCTTCCAAAATCAATCGAAAAATAGATACTTCAGCGGATTTGAAAGGTTCAATAGACTTACCCAGAACAAATCCTAATCCATTTAATTCTTCGGCGTACATTGTTAGAGATTCTGACTATATTGACATAATTACTGACGTTGCCAATAAATCTTCAGGAGGAAATGAAACAATTGGCACTTCTGATAGTTTTGAAAAATCAGAAGACTCATTTAGAGCAAGTCCAATTGCATTTTATTCTTCAACTTACATTGATGAAGATTCTAATTCTATTGATAGGATTGTAAATGAAGTTCCCAATTAATCTTCTCAATTTAATGAAAAAATTCTAAGTAAAAAATATGGTACGAAATGCAATAATGGTCTTCCAGAAAATTTTTCACATGAAGCTCCGAAAAATCTAAAGCAGCACTGGAAATATGAAGATCCAGGATTTTGTATACCACCCTCATTTTGGCAAAAGTATTTAACGAGTAATAATAATGTATCCGATGGTTGGGCAGACGGATTGAATGGCATTTTTGAAAATCATAATAAGTTTTGCGCGCTATCTTTTCGGTGGCATAAATGTTACATGAACAAAAGAGGAGTACTAAAGTTCCAAGCAGTGGCTAAATGTAAATTTTCAACTTGTACTTCTTTTCGATTTAAGTGAATTCAATCAAAAGCTACAAGAAAGCGAGATCTTAAAAGTTTTTCGTACTTCAGAGATCAAACATTTACCTGATGAATGTCATTCACGATTTCTAAAAGGTGAAAAACGTAAGGCCTGTGCCGCTGACTTACAAAATATGTCAGCTGTGGAAAAAAAATATAAATTGTTAGATGCTGCTGATAAAGAAAAACTTAGAAATGGAAATTTAAATGATGTTGTTGATTCTCAACGACTACACAAGGTGAGAAGTGAAGATAAAGCCAAAAGAGATTTGAGTGAGTACACAGATGAATTTATGAAAAAATTAATGTCTTTGTACGAAGTAAAATGGCGAGGTCTAGTTTTCAATAATTTTATACAGGATTATGGTATAAAGTGTTTTCGTATAATTTTATTTACAGAAGCTCAATTAAATGAATTATTATCAATTAAAAAAGGCAATGTCTTTTGTCATTTAGACTCAGCTGGTAAATTGATCGCTAAACCGGATAATGAAAGCAAGGTTGTGTATTATTATACACTGTTATTATCAAGTTCGGCGAAAAATGATGATAAAATTATGTCATTTCCAGTTGCTGAGCTAATTACAAACCAACATGCTGTACCATATGTTCAACATTTTTTGAACGTCGTAAATCTAAATGCCAAATCTTTATCAAGTAGAACGCCTATCATTGACAAAATTGAGACTGATTTTAGCTTGGCTTTGCTTCAAGCAATATCGCAAGCCTTTAATAAAATACCACTTATTGATTATGTTAATTTTGTTTACAATGGCTCTATACGTCTAAAAGAAATGACAGTAATTCATATTTGTTCTTCTCATATGATAAAAACCGACATACATGAGATGAAAAAGTTATCACTTGAGTATTCAATGAGAATTACAGCAAAAAAAATTTTAGCGCTCATGATACACAGTACTTCAGAAGAAATACTTTTCGAGTTATTTGAAGTACTTTGGAAGCTTTTTACTCTTCCTTTGAGCGATGACGAAAAACAACATTGTTTGGATTATATTGAAAACTGCGATCCACTTCTAAGCAATAAGGTTTCTAATGATTTATCCGAAGTAGATTCATTAAGTGAAGATGATATTTTGGATCCATTAAAAGAAAGTTCCATCGAAGAAAACCAATCGAATGATTTTCCTGATGAAACTTTCACAGACATGGAAGAGTTACTTACTGAGTCGAGTAAACAAACCTCATCTCATTATTACAATGAGGCTTCAAAACGAATTAAAGAATTGGAGAAAAATTTTACTCCAGAAGATCTTAAACTCTTTCGATTAGAAACTTCCTTAAGCGAAGACATTACACTAAAAGATAGTGAGTTAACTAGTAAAGTTAAACAAAAGCGACCAAAAGAAAAATCAACTGTGCGATTTGGAAGATACATCTTAGCGTGGTGGATGCCATATGTCACTCTTTGGTCACCGAAGCAAATTATACAGTTCGGCAAAACAAGAGGTTCAAACGCTGCTATTGAAGATTGGCATAAAGTCTTAAAAAATTTTATTTTTGACAAAGAATCGAACATATCATTTCCAAGATTTGTTCAAAAACAAGAAGAACTTTTAAGTGGCAGAATTGTAGAGAGAAATTACAATTTGAAAACTGAAAGGAGAAAGAGAAACTTTAGAAATAAAGCACAATTTAGAGACGATGAAACGGCTGAAGAGGTTTGGAAACCGGAAGTCGAAGTAAAAGAAAAAAGAAACGAATATTTTACAATGCCTAAAAATATTAATGACAATGATATCACTAATCAAACTGTCAAACAAAACGTTTCTACCGAGGCTCAGAATAAAAGTGACACTTTTTCCAATTACCCGATCCAAGACGAAGTTCTTCAAAATCCTGCTGAAGATGAAAATATACAACTTCCCATTGATAGACCGAATGTAGAAGAGATGATCATGAATGCACGAGAATTACTATTTTCTCCTAATTTAGATTATCCTGCTGATTATCCAAATATTCAGAAGGAGATATGAGATTATTTCCTTGACAAGTGGGATTTTGAAACATTAGCAGAAAAAACTTGGGTGACGGACAATATCATTAACTGTTTCGGTAGCATTTTAGTAGATGATGCTGAATTGAGAAATAAGAAAGTTATATTTTTTAAGACTCTGTTTATAGAGAGTTTAGTAGCAGGCATAAGCGATGGCTTTGCTAAATGGCTTGAAAAGCAAAAATGGTCAGAATGTAAATCTGACTTTTCATAAAAAATGTTGGATATTTCCTTTACACTTAAATAGGAATCATTGGGCCCTTCTGATTGTTGATTTCAACAGTTTTTCAATTATGTATCTTGATTCTCTACATTTCAAAATAAGAAAAGAACTACTTGATAAAATAATGACATTGATTGGAATTTATGAAGAAAATGTTACGGAAACAGAAGAAAGAAAATGGGTTCTCCACGAACCTAAAGACATCCCTTTATAGGAAGATGGATACAACTGTGGAATCCATGTGTGTCTGTGGATGTTTATAATCTTAAAATCTATTCCGTTGAAATTTAACCAAAAAGAAATGAAAAATGCTTGCAAAGGTATACGTCGGATGATTGTTGATGCTGAACTTGAACGAATCCCGGTAAGTAGAAAGCGAACTGAAACAAAACACCAAGTATGGGATAACGTTTCTCACGAGAAAAAAGGAAAAAAATTAATGACCAAAAAATATCGAGTGGCAAGTACGAATAAGCCTCCACAAAATTTCAGCACGACGCTAGAATACTGTGCTCAAATTTTAAATAATAGATCTTAAATAAATGGGAAGTTCACTTCGCGAGAAACGCAAGTTCAAACAACGACAGATCTTACGAACGAAAGTAGTTCAAATACGAAGTTATTGACATGTTTGAAGGTTTTTAATGTTCTCATCTTGAACCGTTTTTTTTTTGGTCCCTTTTTGGCTATTGTCCCGATAGGGCCACGTGCCACTATCTTGAATCGTTGAGAATAATCTAAAAATTTTATATAATATAAATACGAGCAACCTACAGTCACTACGTGACTGTCTAAGTATTGATACCAAATTTATTAACTATGATTTGAGTTTAATTGCTTATTGAAATCTATATTCTAGAATAAACTCTAGAATTTGCTGTACATTTTGATTATCATTGAAATTTAATGCGACAAATCTCATCATTAAGTCACAAACTTATTGATTTCGACGATTGTATAATCATGAGATTCTTGAAAAAATAATCTACAAACTGTCAAATTTATTTTATATTGATCGTCTGGAATATTTTTTTTTTCACTGATACCAAATTAAATCTCTTTGATTTTATTATCATAGAAGGCATGATGTAGACTAATTCTTTATTATTTTCTCTTATTTATATATATATATATATATATATATATATATATATATATATAATAGTTATATACATTCAGTCATATTCAATGACAAAAAAATTAAAATATCGATTTATTTGAAGAAATTCACAAAGATTTTTTTTTTCCTGAGTAATTTAAATGTGGTTCGAATGATATAGATAAATTTATTTATCTCGATACTTGACATATCTTACTTAGCATATACTTCTCCTATCATATAGATATGGCTGAAACAAAATTTTCATTATTCCCTTAATAATATTGATAATATCAAAATATGAAAAAACTTGGATAAACAAATTATAAATAAAACTAAAATCAAAAAGCAAGTTTCAAAGACATCATATGGTCTCAGAAAGCGAACGCATATGTGTTATCCTATAATTCGAAGTAGCAAGCTTCAAGAACAAAACTATTTAATTTAAAAAAAAAACGGAAGAATACTGGTAATATAACATCACAATTTAATAGATATCGACAACCCAAAATAGTTGATATCATGAAAGGGTAAAAGAGTCTCAATGATTGATGATAAACTTGGAAACTTAAAATGTGTAATAACCGTTATACGTATACGCAATTTTTAAATCATAGGTTTAGCTGCAGCGAACCGAAAATACTAAAAAATCCATCATCACCAGTATCTTCTTCATTAACTTTCAACCGAAGACATAAAATCTAGATACGAAGGGAGGGTCGTGGAGGTTATCTAGAAATACATCAAAAAAATGTTTAAATAATAGAGAAAAAAATAACGCATTATTATTAACCTTAGAAATTACAATATATTGAAATTCGTAAAGAAGTTTTGCGTTTACAACTGTAAGCATTGACATAAAAAAAAAAAACATAGTTTCATAAAAAAGTTAACTAGAGTGCCAGCAATGTGCTTAAATAAAATTCACTCATTGTTGTTATACATTTTCAACATCTTCCAAAAGTATTCCTAAAGTTTTTTTATCAGCTGAGCTGTAGCATGCACGAGAAATTATGAAACTCGCTACAGGGCCTCTAATATATGTCCAAATAATAATCCGTACGCATAATCAGCGGAACAATAATTATAAACAATTGTTTACCTAACAAAATGGAGCTGAAACTGGCAGCCAGCGTAAAACGGCCATATTGAAATTTCCAGGGCCGTACGAAACTTGAGGCCCCGGTAGAAAAAAATTTTTTAATTTTAAATTTCATGCAAATAGCTGAGATAAAATGGACTTTAACATGGAAAAAGAGTGCAACGCGTTTTATAAAAAACGCAAATCACAGAAGTTGATTAATTGAATTCTAAAGGTAAAGTTTTCGAACTTGAGAAAAGATTACCATAATCAAAAAGCGGCTGAGGCAGCCGTTCGGCACGCGCGTGGCTCGGGCGATCACCAAAGTTAAGTAGCATCGAGCATGGCCACTACTTGGCTGGGTGACCGTACAGCCACACGTCGGGTTCGAACGAAGGTCTCTGACCGTTAGGCGCGGGATGAAGATCCAGTGATCGGTAAAATGGGAATTTAATCGATCACTGGAGCTTCACCCAAACCGAAACTGTACTGGCTAGGTTTTCTCTGTGGTTTTCCTACGGCACTACACCTCCATTGCACAAGGGAGTTGTAGGGCATCACCGTAATGATGCAGTACAGTATAAGCACAAGTCGGTCCACAGCCGCACAATGAAAGGCAGAAAGAGAAGTAAAGCAGTTGCGATATAAAGGCGAAAAGTGTAAAAGGTCGTTACTACGGCTAAATACTTGAAAACAATTAAAATTAAAATAAATTAAAAGATTACCATAATCAAGGATTTATGCAATTATGAAAAAAAATTAAGCACAGAAGCAAACTCATTGAAATTTTCCAGAAAAAAATTGTATTGAATCTTTAAAATAAGTTGCTGACAATAAAATTGTGATAAAATTAAAAAAATCGCATATCAGCGTAAATAATAATTGGTCAGGGTTAAAAGCAAATTTTTTTGTTCGCTAAGACTCTCGTAAACAATCTAGGTGAAATATTGATTGGAGAACGTTTCTGAGACAAACGATCCTTTGAAAATATCAAAAATTTGCAAGTGTCTGGGGATTGTAGCTTCCTGCAATGCGCGAAAAATCTGAAACTTGCTAGAGTACTGTCTGGAGGTATCTGGAAGATATCTTAATCAAATTTTCAACGGAGCAAAATTTTTATAAGACTTTCTATCCGTAGGATTAAAAAAAAAATTCCAAAAATTCGGACGTTTCGTAGAATTGTAGCTTCCGGCGATGCGCGAAAAATCTTAAACTTGCTGGAGTACTTTCTTGAGGCTCTTGGAAGATATTTTAATTAAATTTTCAAGAGAGCTAAATTTTAATACGGCTATCTATCCATAAAATTCCCCAAAAAATCTATAAATTTGCACGATTCTTAGGATTGTAGCTTCCGGCGATGCGCGAAAAATCTGTAAACTGCTGGAGTACTTTCTGGGGGCTCCTGGAAGATATTTTAATTAAATTTTCGACGGAGCAAAATTTTTATAAGACTTTCTATCCGTAGGATTCAAGAAAAAATCCCAAAATTCGGACGTTTCTTAGGATTGTAGCTTCCGGCGATGCGCGAAAAATCTGAAACTTGTTGGAGTACTTTCTGGAGATATCTAGAAGATACCTTGATCAAATATACGGGAGAGCGAAATATTTATAAGCCTATCTATCATAAAATTACCGAAAAAATCGAAAAATTTGCACGTTTCTTAGAATTGTAGCTTCCGACGATGCGCGAAAAATTTGAAACTTGCTGGAGTACTTTCTGGAGGCTCCTGGAAGATATTCTAATTAAATTTTCGAGGGAGCTAAATTTTTATAACGCTTTCTATCCGTAGAATTCAAGAAAAAATCTAAAAATTCGGACGTTTCTCGGATTGTAGCTTCCGGCACCGCGCCAAAAATCTGGATCCTACTGGATAACTTTCTTTAGGTATCTGGAAGATATCTCAATTGAATTCTCGTAAAAGCAAGATTTTTATAAGGCTATCTATCCACAAAATTCTCAAATAACTTTAGAAATTCTCCCGTTTCTTGGGATTGTATCCTCCGGCAGTGCGCGAAAAATATCAAGCTTACTCAGGAACTTTCAGAAGCTAGATATCCACGAAAATTAAAGGAATTTCTGAAATATACGAAAGAATATAGGAATCTAAACCAATCATGGAAAGTTGAGAGTTTCTTCAAATTACTGGTACCAGATGCTGGACACTTTTTCGATTAATTATGATTGTTTTGAGCTAAATTCTTTTCACTCTCTGATATCTAAGCGAAAATACTTTTGAAAGTTACTTAGTTTTTTCCGTCTTATCATGCTGCAAATCAGTATGTCTTTGGATTGGAACTACGATGATTGAAAAAAGCTCAAATAATTTAAAAAAGAAGCAACTAAAAATTTTACTCCGTAAATTTTTAAGGAAACCTGTCTGGTACTGTCGGAACATAATTAAATCACTGTAGAGAAGTACTGAAAGGTGTAATGAATTAGATCAGATATATAATACCTAACGTGTCAAGTTACTGAAAGAAAATAAAAATGCACAGTACAGTTTTTTCTTCTGGTTTTTAAAAATTAGAAATTATTTTATTCAATGAAAAATATAATATCTTTTGTGCAAGTCTAATATCAATATTATTTATTACAATATATTATTCTATAATATAGGTAGGGTTTTTTTTTATCGCAGTTATTATGTTTAACTTATTTGTAATTATTAGAATAAAAAATTTTATTTTCTTTTTAAATATTGTAGCACACATTTCGATAGTATTTTTGTACGGACTCGGTGGTATTATTGTGATAGGTAAATTTATTCCGACAAAATTTCCTTTTTTTTTTTGGTGAAGAGCTAAAATTTTTATTTCTTACTGCTATGCGGCTGGGATTTTCTGGATATTTGTCGTGAGCTGTATCGACTAGGATTCTACAAATACCTTCGCGTGCATAGTCCATGTCAGATTGTTCAAACCTCAGTGGTACTGACATACAAATGATATAAATCCATATGCATACATGGACTCCACAATTTGAACCATCTTCTTGCGAAGGAGTATCTTCCGCTGCATATACGGTCCATAGATTCGAGAGCTCGTTTAAAGTGATTTTAGAATATTTTGCAATTAACAACGTTAATTGTTCAATATATACTCTTTTTGGCCTATGATGAAATGAATCCAGATATATGATAGTACAGGATTGAAAGTCTACAACGAAAAGCGTCCAATGCCTGCGATAAACCTCAAGTAATGGAATTATCCAGCACTTATAGGAATGCAATTCATTTTTGCAAAGCCAGCTTTTGAATCCATTACTCAAAGTTTTGTCCATCAAACCACCGGCTAACAGGGTTTCGAAGTAAATAGCACTTGCTCCTTGATTTCTTGCCATGTCCACTGAGATGCCTCCAAAACCGTTGATAATATTATCGGTTATCCATGTGTTTTTTTCGAGTGATCTAAAATCTATTTCGTCTGTCTCAAACCCCCGTACGCATCTCTTCAATTCTTTTTAATTATCTGGATAGTCTTTAGTAATTGAAAACAATTCTCGAGCTCGTTCTAATATTTTATTATCTTCTTCTTGTGAATCAGTGTTATGACTTTCATTTGCACTATAATCACTAATGTAAGAGTTATCATGATCAAATAATTGATTTGTTTTATTTGTATTGTCCTGTAGATCATTCAGATTAGTTTCATCATTAAACAGTGAATGATCTTCCTCTGACGTATCACAGTCGGGGTCTGAGGCTTTTTCTTCGGGACTGAAATGTTTTACATCAGAAACTGAGCCAGTAACATCAATTTTTTGGCGTTTTATAGTTTTTGGAACTACAAAATTTTTATTGACTCTTTTTGCTGCTGTCTCTTTTAACCTTAGCCAAAACTCTTCGGCAGTTTTATCATCTCGGTCTTGAGGTTTATTCTTAAAATTACGTTTTTTCCTTTCAGTTTTTAACATGTATTTGCGTTCTACTATTCTTCCACGCAATAACTTTTCTTGCGTTTGCACGAATCTTGTGGCCGGTACATTTATTTCACCACTGAAAATATAATTTTTAATTTGGTTATGCCAATTTTCTACTGAAGCATTAGAGTCTCTTAATATATTAAACTTTTTTAGTTGGATTGCAGACCAAAGAGCCGAACGTGGGATCCAGAAATTCAAAATATATGATGCAAATTTATATTCTGCACGTTTTTTTACAATGCTTAAATCATCCGAAGCTATATTTTCATGTAATCGTTCTACTATTTATTTAGCCTCTTTATAATAGCAGGATTCTTTGGTCGTAGCTGAATTAGCAATATCAAAATCATCGTGTTCGTGAGAGAATTCGAAATAATCTTCCTCTGATATGTCGTCGGTATTGCTCAATTCTTCTTCTTTCTCAAATATGGCTTCACAATCCGAAACATAGCTGATACACTTAGATCTTTCTTCATCAGATAGAGGAATCACTAATAATTTCCATAAAACTTCAAAGATTTTTAGAATGGTTTCATTGTCTGGACTGTGAATTAGTATGGATAATAGTCTTATGCATGTAATGTCATGCTAAAATCTGTTTCCAACTTATCAATAACTGGCAATTTGGTTGTCAATAGTTTAATATGATAGCTAACTTTCGCTAAAAAATCTTGCACGTGAGGAACCGCATGTGAATCGCTGATGAACTCTGCAATCGGAAATGGCCCAACTTTGTCGTTATTATCATTCACAATCATTCCGGGTAGAAGTAACGTATAATAATATACTAGCTTAATAACATCGTCCAGTTTTGCTACTATTCGTCCCGTAGAATCTAGACAGCAAAAAACTTCACCTTTTTTCATGGCAAGAAGCTCTTGTAGTTGTTCTTCGGTGTATAAAATAATACCAAAAGGCTTAAGAGAAAAACTTTGGATAAAGTTATTGAATACTGATCCTCGCCATTTCGTAGAATATTCTTTTTCTAGCTTTGACATAAAATTTAGAAAATCTTTACTTAAATCAAATTGTGGTCTATCTTCGCTAGAGAGCTTTTGTAACTTATCAATATCTGCAACGTCATTTAAATTACCATTCTTTATTTTTTCCTCATCTATATTGCTTAGTAATTCTAATTTCTTTTTTAAAGCTGAAGTACTTCGTAAATCGACAGCATATTGTTTTCGTTTCTCCCCAGTTAATTTTCGAGAGTGACACTCTTTTGGCAAATGGTTGATTTCCGACTTACGAAAAACACAAATCATGTAAACGCAGTACATTTCGAATGCTTGCAATGACCATTTACTCGGAGTTGATATTTTGAATCTGTAATGTGTTTGCCTTTATGCCAATCTATAATGAGTACACAGTTTTTGAAAACTTTTGAAAAATGCGTCTCGAAAGCATCGGTCCAACTGGTTCTTAATCTGTTGGTTTCTCTCGATAGAAATTGTTGGCTAAACGATACCGGTATTTCTAAAGGGCAATCTTGATGTATCCATGACTCAGATAATTTTTAACTTTTACATTTTTATTGGCTGTCACTGTAAATGAATTTGAAGATTTATCATCATTTTCTATTGAATTATTGTCGCCAATATGTGAATTATCATTAACGACAGTTGGGATGTCAACAAGAGGAATTTCTGAAGTTGTATGCGAGATTTTAGATGAAATGTCTGTTGAATTATTGTCGCTAATATTTGAAGAATTATAATTTGTTGAGTTATTGTCATCAATTGATATAGATTTTTCTCGTTCTATTGGAATGCTGGAACTAAATATACAAAATTCATTTACATCAGTTTGTTTTGGAGACATTTCGGAAACATCATGGAATAGATCAGGAATTTCTGAAGATGTATGTGAGACTTTAGATAAATTGTCGATGTCGATAGCAACATTAGTTGAAAAATCATCAATTTTTGACGGAGTTATATTTTTAGCAACTAGAGATTGTACTAGTTTAAAAATATCCTCTTTATTACGTTTGTATCGGTAATAAAATGTTCGAACCCACGTTTTAATAATTCTTTCAGTTCTTCCATTTAAAATTTTTTTGCTAACTTTGAACTAAATTGAAGTGCATACTTTGTAAGATACTGGAAATAATGAATCTGTAAACTCATCTAAACTGTTAACGTTTGACTCAGTAAAGCATGCAAAAATTGCATAGGCAATATCCTGATTTGTGAAATCCATTGTAATTATAAATAAAAATTGTGAAATAGAAGAAAATGAAAAAACATAATTACATAAAAGTTAATAAATGAGTGACATAGTAGATTACTGAGTAAGAAAAAGCTTGTTAATTTTACAGCTAAATAAACAATTAATATAATACATAATAATAAATTAATCATTACCTATATGTTATTTAGGAGATATTGTTAATAATATAATTAATAATGAAAATTATTAATGCGAAATGGACATCACTAAGATCAAAATTAATAATTATCATTTGGATGTCTATTCTAAGTTGATATAATTTTTTTTTTAATATAACGCTATATATATATCATATCATCTTCATTACAAATAGTTATTATATATTACACTATTTGAAAAAAAGCAATCTTCGTACATCGCAAAAAAAATAATCAATTGCCATCTTTTAATGTTTAATAAAATTTTTTTTATGCACCACTTTACTAAATTTAATATAAAAACTTATTCAAATCATATAGACATACAAATAGAAGATATGTTTTGAAAGTAAATAATTTAGATGAACAAAATGCCATGAAAAAAGTTTTTAGTTAAAGCATAAAAATTAAAACCACACCGCAATAAGAATTACAAGTTTTGTTCACGATAATAATATTACTAACAACACTTTTCACATATTTCCTTTTTTATATACAGTTAACACAAACACAGAAAAAAGATAAATAAATATTAAAAAAAGAAATCAAAGTATTTTCATAATTAAAGACCATGCCATAAATCTGTTACACCACTCGTAAACTCAGTACACGAATAAAAATTTATAGATGGAAAGGTAGATAATAAATTCTGAATGAACCACACTAAGAATATTAACGCTTGATAATAATATTTATATTAATTTTAAAAATATTAAAGCTTGATAATCAACTGTCAGAGTAGTCAAAATTTTAAAAAATAATTATAAGATTAGCAACTTTTCGAAAAAAACAATTCAATGTTTACCATACATTTATATACTTATTGACAAGAACAAAGACAGACAAGCTTGTGTTTCGTTTCTTGCTACTTGGAATAAAACTAAAATTTTTTTTTTATTTTAAAAAAAATTTTACTATTTTCTATCTTAGCTAGTCTAGTAGGTTCCCAATTTCTATAGGCTGCAAATTTGATGTATGTATTTATATATTAGGGTGTCTCAAAAAAAGCAAACATATATTTCAACGTTTTATAAGCTCATTGGTAACTCTATATTAAAAAAATCGGTCTGTCAGTTGACCCTGCGGGCCAGCCCCAAAACTTCCCGCTGTTTTCGAGCTCGCTGAGCTCGAAAACATTATTGTGAATATATTTTCGAGCTCTTCGAGCTCGCAAATACTTTTGTATGCCATTGTTTTGTAAAAAACCATTTTTTAGCATTTCTTTCTTCCACGATATCTCGCGAACGAATTAACCGATTTTGATGGTTGAGGTGGCAATCGACGCGTTTTATCAAGTTCTAAAGCTGGTCGAATTTTGAAATTGATTTATTCAGCCGTTTTTGAGAAATTTCAAAAAAACCAAGGAAAAAATTTTTTTTGAATTCTTTCGTCAACGGTTTCTCTTGAACGAATGAACCGATTTTGATGGTTGAGGTGGCATTCGACGCGGCTTATAGAGTTTTAGAGCTGATTAGATTTTGGAATCAATCCATCGAGCAAATTGGAAGTTATCCAAATAAAACATTTTTGAAAAAATTTTATTTTTGAAATATCTCTGAACGCACCCTACCGATTAAGTTCAAAGTTCTACGGCCTCAAGACATTAACAAGCCGCGTCGAATGACACCTCAACGATCAAAATCGGTTCATCCGTTCAAGAGTTATGAATATTTACATACATACATACGTACGTACGTACGTACACACATACATACACTCGGACATCATCGTGAAATTAGTCAGGATAGCTTCCTAGGACCTCGAAACGTCGACATCTGATGGAAATTCGATTTTCGTAAATCGGACCGAAACCAATAACTTCCCGAATTTTTGAAAATTTACAATTTTCTTAGCGGGAAGTTAAAAATAAATCCTCGCCAAATTTCTGCCAGATATCTTTAAAATTGAGCTATCACAAAAGGGGGTCCCCTTTCCTATTTAAAATACACGCAAAAATTTTTCATTCTAGTTTTTTGTTATTAAGACTATGAAAATATTTTTTTTTTTTAAATTCCGCCTAGTATCATTTCGTAGGAAATCAAATTCTCTACAAAAAAAGTGCTGATAGATTATATACGTCAAATGAACTGATAAAGTGACGGGGTTTTAAAGATCAACAAAAATTTAGTTTACTTAGTGTTTAATTTTTTTTCATTTTTATTCTGTCAAAAAAAATTTTTTTTTTAATTTTGACAAGCACTTTCTTGAAGGAAATTTGATTTCCTACAAAAAATATTTAATATTATATACACGCCAAATGAATGAGAAAAAAGTTACAGGTGTTACGTTCCCGTAATATTTTGTTGATTAAATAAATAAATTATTTTCATAAATTAATTTAATTCGATGTAACGAAAATCAGTTACGATAAGAGAATCGCCGTGGCTCGCGGGCAGTCAAAACAGATGACGATGCATGAAACTCGGGCCACGACGATTCTCTCACAGAGAACCTGAGATGCAGCGTCAACGTTTTGTCAACTCTGTTGACTTTATTATATTTTTATAATGACTAAATAGTTAGTCTTACGAGCGAGCTCTTGGAGCTCGAACCTCTGCTTCATAAGTAATTAATAAACTACAATTAATCCTAAATTAATTCAACCTTATTTTGGGGTGCCAATTGGCACCCTAATATTTTCACCTACACTCTATCCATTCACCTGCTGTCATAAATACTATAGAGTTGGAATCGGCATCGAAAATAAATTAAATTGCGAAAATTAAATGAAATAATAATTTATCAAATAATTGACGACCAAGGCCCACCGGGGGTCTGTCGATACTCTAATGAGGCCAAACCTGAATTAAATTTAATAATTAAAAATTATTTTTATTTTTAATTAGTTTGGGGTAATTCTCAAAACGTAACAGTGGTGATGTGACTAGGATCAGTGACCATTGTTTAGAGACGATACAAATAATTATTAAATAATTAAAAATTAATATTGGGAATTATTCAAAACGTAACATAGGGTTTTAAATGTCAACGAAAAGTGAACTTCATTTGAAGAGAATTTTATTTCCTACGGAATTATACTAGGCGGAATTTAAAAAAAAAATATTTTCATAGTCTTCATAACGAAAAACTAAAATGAAAAGTCTTCGCGTGTATTTTAAATGGGAAAGAGGACCCCTCTTTGTGATAGCTCAATTTGAAAGACAACTGGCTTAAATTTGGTGAGGATTTTTTTCTTTTAATGTAAAGTAACTTTTGTCCATAAGACGTTAAAAAACAAATATTTTTTTGTTAACGTCTTATGGACTCAAAAGTTACTTTATATAAGAAAAAAATCCTCCTAAACAGTCAGCTCGATGTCAAAAATTGCGCTGACGCCTAATAATTGTATTTTCCATTAAAAATACACGTAGAAATTTTTTTTTTAATTTTACCTCACAAAATCAAATAAAAGAAGTTTTTTTAAAATTTTGATTTCCATACTTTTATAGGAAATCTAATTCTCGGCTAAAATTTCCTGAGTAGTCATACAAGTGTCCATAAAAAAAAAAAAAAAAATTTCAAAGTTCATAAAAAAAAAAATTTCTTTGTACAATTACGATTGTGACTTATTTGTAATTTAGTCGATGGTTTTTTTTGTTCTAATATCAATTCGCAATCTATTTTTACTTTACAAGCACGATAAATAATAATTTTCTTGCAGAAAAATAGATTTCCTGTAAAAGATTGAAAAACACAAATACAACCAACTAAATAACGAAAAAATAAAAATCTGTCTATCGGTTGAACCTGCGAGCCAGCCCTAAAACTTCCCGCTGTTTTCGAGCTCTTTGATCTCTAAAACATTGTTGTGAATACATTTTCGAGCTCGAAAATACCTTTGTTTCCCATTTTATGAGCTTTTCAAGCTCAACCGGGTTACGCTTCATGTTAAAGTTTAAAAATTTAGAATCTAAAATAATAAATGAATCAGCATATTTTATATTTGTTTACAATTATGATCAATAATTAGCTCAAAAATAAGTATTTACGTGATATGTTGTATCTATATCGTGTAAGTATATCCTGATACGAGCGAACAATCACTTCCAATGACTTATATAAAGAAGAACATATTAGTTTTGAGTAATTTTGTTCAGTAATTATAATGTTATTCAATGAAAAAAGCAGATATTGATTTAACATTCATTATTCCGTTGACGATATTTCTCGAACAGATTATCTTATATTCACGAAAAACGAAACAAACGATTTTTTTTCATTCTTTCGTCGATATCTCTCGAACGGATTATCGGATTGAGACGGTTGAGGTGGCAATCGAAAGCTTTTATCGAGTTCTAGAGCTGATCAGATTTTAGAATTGATCGATTCTATAGTTTTCGAAATATTCACGAAAAACGAAAAAAAACGATTTTTTTTCATTCTTTCGTCGACGATATCTCTCAAACGGATTATCCGATTAAGACGGTTGAGGTGGCAATCGGCGCGTTTTATTGAGATCTAGAGCTGATTAAATTTTGGGAATGATTGGTTTAGTCGTTTCGCCGATATTTGCGAAAAACCGTTTTCTACTGTTTCTTTTGTCGACGACGTATTTTGAACGGATTATCTGATTGAGACGTTCTTGGTGGCAATCGAAAGCTTTTATCGAGTTTTCAAGCTGATTAGATTTTGGAATTGATCGATCTAACAGTTTTCACAATATCCAAAAAAAACGAAAAAAAAAATTTTTTCGTCCTACTTTTTTCCCGTGGTATGTATATCTATTTTTGCATCAGATCTGCACCTGAAGGTTTAAAATTTTGCCTCTGTTTGTGGAAAGAATGACGCATTTACTAATTTTAATTATAGTCAATTTATAACAAATAATACTAACAGCTGATAGACTTACTGACTTCCCAAACCTAGTAGTACCCTAATTATTCAAGCCAGATCAATGTTTAGAGCAGCTTGGGGGGCATCATACAGACCAACAATTAATTCATTAATGTAACGGGACCTAAGTCCACCTCCTCCACGGAAGCCATTTTCTCGCCCTTTTGGGCATACACGCGTTGCGAAATCCCCATCCTCTACGCTTGAAGCGACACTCCTGGCCGAAACCAAGAGTGGACATTTACCGGGGGTATAATCAAAAATCCCCGTTGCGTGTTGTATCTAACCACAGCCACCACGAGTCCTACCTCACTTGGCCTCCCATTCCTTCCATCCCAGGAAATAAAGAGACTCTAGCTGAAATGGGGCTTGGAATGGGGCCCCCATGGTACCAATTCCCTGTATTGGTCTACAGGCTGCAGATAAGTGGTGAGTTGCAGCATAACTCATTACCCTAAAAAGGGTTTCTTCCACGTTATCCCACTTGGATCTTAGGACGGCCACTATTAAAGATTGCCCTCTACCGTCATCCCCAAGTGATTATCATTTGCTAACTATAGCTTGTGATAGTATTGTGTACGGGCTATCACCCTCAGATATTTAAGACAGTCAAAAGGGGTCGGCTTCGCCCGCGCAGGGGTGCCTATTTGCTTCCTGCAACCACGGAGTTGCCACATGTTACAAGGTGCAAAACATGCGGGCACCGCTAACGGTTGGAGTAATAGTCTCAGAACCCACGAAGAGGGTGGCACTTGCTTGGTCTGACGCCCCCTAGAGGGCGCCAAAACCTCTTCTGAGCATACAGACCAACAGCAGATATGTATTGAGCAACACGTAAAATGTCTGATCGTAGTCACTGAAAAGCGCACGAGTGGGTTGCTTATTTACTTTTTTACAGCCTTCCTATATTGAAAGTAGTTAGTAAAAAGGAATATGTAACCCATTGGGCCCTTCTAGTTGATGGAATATTAACTTTATTAAAATCATCCATTATGCCACCTGACATTTTCTATGCTCATAGATGTCTGATTGATTTTATAAAAATACAAAGATTTTGTATGGAGAACAAGAATTAACATATTGTATACATATTTTATCTTATCTTGCCCCTAGTGTTAAAAATTGGGGACCGCTATGGGCACACAGTGCCTTTATGTTTGAGAATTTCGTCCAAGTATTGATAAATTTTGTTCACAGTCCTAATGGTGTGATTCATCAGATTTATGATGGCTTTCGGATAAAATGTGTTATTAACAACTTGTTAACTGTGTTCAAAAGATTTGACTGATTCTCAAAAAAATTTTATCAATCAGTTAATATATAAACAATCAAATCTCAATTCTCAGCAATGCATCGAAAACTTCAAGTTACTAGGTGAACCACCGATGTCAAGATTGACACAAGAAGAATTTATTGAGAAAGAATTTATACACTATGAACTTTTAGATTGAAGTGTTATAAAAAATTTTTGTGTAGCAATTGTTGTAATAGGTTAAAATTATTTTTATACATAAGTAAATAAATAAAGAGGTCCCGAACAACATGACTGAATTACTGCATAATTCTTTTTAAAACGTAAGATTTTTTAAAAAATCTTTAAAATAAAATCTAAAACAAAAAAGTTATTGCTGAAGTTTAAATTTTTAACATAAATTTATCTTTTGCAATAAAATTTTACAATTATGAAAAATGGTTTTATCTTAGCTTTTAAATTATTATAATTTGTTGTTAAATAATTTCTAAATTTTAAATAACAGATAAAAATATAAATCTTTTTTTTTGTATGTTATATTAATTAATTACTGAGTCATAAATGAGTGAGGCAGTAAATTTCTTATATATTGAAGCTATCTGGCCCTATGTCATATATGTTTCCGATGTCTGTTAATACTTAAACTTATATGCAGACCTATATGCCAACTAAATACCTAGTTATACTTGAGCTACTATGCAGACTTATATGCCTACTATATACCTGTTTATACTTGAGCTAATATGTAGACTTATATGCCAACTAAATGCCTCTTTACACTTAAGCTAATATGCAGGATTATATGCTTACTTTTATTAGAGTTTATATGTAAACTTATACTTTTAGTATATTTTGTTTGTATTCTAGCATACTTATGTACACATTAGTTAAACTACAAACAGCCATAAATGTTGAAATATATGCAGTGATTGGCAAAAACGATATTTTCGTCAATTTCATTACCACTAATTACTCTGTGTTAAGAAATTGTATAACTGCTGCATTGAATATTATTCATTACTTAAACATTCAGTAATTAGACAATAATGTATTTCTAATATTTTAAAATTCGATAATTAATATTCGGTTATTATTCAATCAATTTATAACTTGTAATTGAGATCAAATAAATACTCAATAACCAAGTAATTAAAATTTAGCTCATGCGGATTACCGATTTTCAAAAAAATTACGTAATTGTTCTTCCAAAATTATCAATTATCTGAATAATTAGATACTTATGTACTCTAATTACTAATTTTTAAAAAAATTAGTTAATTATAATTTCCAATTATCGATTACTTGAATAATTAAGAACTTCACTTTTCTAATTCCTAGTTGCTAAAAGAATTGTTTAATATTATTACTAACTATCAATAAAGGAATAAAATACTTAATTGAACTTATTGTTTATAAATTTCTCAAACAAGTCTCAGTTTCCCAAAATGAAAGTTGAGAGTTGAAAACAACATTGAACTTTATAATGCCTATTTAAGTCGGTCAATAACAAAATTTCAATGAAGGATTATTTTTTAAGTAATAATATCACTCCTATTTCATTAAAATTTTGAAGGATAAGAAAAGTTTTTCCCCTTCCTATTAAAATAGGACACACATGAATTTTCAAATTGCCAAAATTTAATAACAAAAATGTACGTTCCATTTAAATGTGGTTTTAGCACTGGGAAAATTCATTCATTAATTTAAAAAATGATATGGGTAAAGGAAATAATTAATAATTTTCAAAAAGTCCGATGAAAAACTAGTTTTTCTACTTGAAAATCTCAATTTTTAAGTGAAAAATTAATTTGGTTAAATCAAAAGTAATCTTCCGTTGCAATAATCTCATTTTTCAACATTAAGAAAATTCATTTTCGCGGTATTTCCCTGAAATAAAAAAAATACGTACATCGGGGAGGGTGGGGCAGAGCGGCTCCCCTAAGCCAATTATTACTTTTTGTGGCTTTCAACCATCAGATCACTTTACTTTTGTCCTATTTCGAACAAAATTATGGACATTTTGCCGAAATTCTGAAAAAAAATTTTTTTTTTGTGGGGCAGAGAGGCCCCCCTTCAAAAAATGATAATTTTTTTTTTTTGTTTAAACTGTTTTCATCATTAAGAATGTATTTCTTTCTCTTGACAACTATTTTTGGTTTTATATTAATCAAAAAAAATTTTTTAAGGTGTAATAAATTTACCCCAGCTATAGAGAATCAGCCAAAAAATGGATTGATATGTTAAATTTTTTATTACTATTTTCGGCTGGTCCTTTTTGCTCCAGGTGTCATGCGCAGGCATTAAAATGCGCAAATATATCGGATTTATAGTAATTAGACAAACAATAAAAAATTTTTTGTTGATCAAAATTTCTGGGGGGTCGCTTTGCCCCACCCTCCCCTATACAGAAATTTTAGCTTTTAACCTGTGACTAATAGTCCCGCTCGAAGTTTAAGGCGAATCTTCATATATATATATTTAGTGGTTGAGGTGATAATATAAATTATTAAAACCAACAAATTAATTTAAACAAATGTTTTATTTAAATAAACGGAAATAACACAGTGATTGTAAGTATACAGTAAAGTAAAAAGCCTGGATGCGTGTGTACAATCCCACGGTCTATTACTAATTGTCCCTACCAATGTGGTAGAGATGGATAAAATGAAATAATCGATGTTCGACGGAAACTGTCGAATTTTATCGATCGCGTCACCTAGTAGCAACGTTACAGAACTCCCTTTGTTTTTTTTTTTTTTTTTTTTTTTTTAATTTTAATACACGATACCTTAAAGTAATGGAATATTTACAAATGACATGAATAAATAAATAATTAAATGAATGAGTATAATAAAGTGGTGAATTATTACTTTGTAGAAAAAAAACTTTTATATAAAAAGAATTAAATCGTGTAAATTTTTACATATTAAACCGGACTCGGCGTTTTACGGTCTCGGTTGCTGTGTTAATCGGCTGGGAGTTTGTTGTCATCGTCGTCGTGTCGACTGAATTTGCCTCGTAGACCGGCTTTAATCTGTCCACAGAAATGGCGATTTGTCGTCCACGAAAATCAACGATGAAGTATTTATCGTGTCGAGTTATTACACGATATGGACCCTCGTACGGCGGCGAGAAAGATGGTCCAATCTGGTCATTCCGTACCAGTACGTGGCTGCAAGCACTAAGGTTCCTGAAACAGAAAACAGAATGCTTGCCGTGACGCGACATTTCGGCCGGTGCCAATGAATTAAAATGACGTTTTAATGTGTTAATGATATCGTGAGGTGTAGTTTTGTTACTGGGAGTGAGTAACTCGCCAGGTAAACGAATTGGCTCACCGTATACTAATTCAGCCGGTGTCGTCTGTATGTCGTCTTTACAGGCGGCGCGTAAGCCGAGCAAAACGGCTGGTAATGCGTCGTACCATGACTCTTGATGACACAAGAGTGCTGACTTTAATTGACGATGTAAACGTTCGACTAGACCGTTAGCTTGCGGGTGATACGGCGTGGTATGTAAATGTTTTATTCCGTACATTTTCATTAACGATTGGAATAACGACGATTCGAATTGCGGGCCTTGGTCCGAAGTAATGCGTTTCGGTACTCCGTGGCGTGAAATCCAGTGCAGCGATAGTGCGTGTGCTATCGTCTCTGCAGTTCCATTGGATAACGGAACAGCCTCAGGAAACCTCGTGAATCGGTCGATGATAGTCAAGCATTGATTAAAGCCTCTTGACGTTTTTAAAGACACTAGATCGATGTGTATGTGCTCGAATCGTTCAGTTGGAGGTTCAAAACTGGCGATCGGCGATGACACGTGTCTCTGAATTTTATTTTTCTGGCAATCGATGCAGGATTTTGCCCATTCACGGCAGTCTTTGTTAATCGATGGCCAGACGTATCGTTTGGAGATCATTTTTAACGATCCTTTGATTCCAGGGTGAGCTAGCGAGTGCAGTGAATTAAACACCTTCTTTCTCAGCGGCTCTGGAACATATGGACGCACTGTACCTGACGCAGTGTCACAATACAACGCAGGTCCATCATCGAGTTGTATCGTTTTTAAATTTAAAGCAGTTGTTTGACGTAACAACTGCTGAAGTTCATTGTCGGTTTGTTGAGCGTCGGCAAGTTCTTGCGATGTTATAGCAATAGATACTGCTTCGACGCGTGACAATGTGTCAGCGACAATATTGTCGGTACCCGACACATGTCGAATATCGGTGGTAAATTGACCGATAAAATCGAGTCGACGAAATTGCCAAGGCGATGCTCTTTCGGTGCGCTGTTTGTAAGCGTGCTGAAGCGGCTTGTGATCGGTGTAGATTGTAACATGCCGGCCTTCGAAAATATGCTGAAAGTATTTTACAGCCTCGTAGATGGCGTTCAACTCGCGGTCGTATGTCGACAATTTTTGAATCGACGGAGACACTTTTCGACTGAAAAATGCCAGTGGTTGCCAGTTGTTATCCACTTTTTGCTGTAGAACGGCTCCAATACCGATTTCGGATGCGTCGGTGAATATTGCCCAGTCAGCATCGATTTTAGGGTGAACCAACAATGTAGCATCCGCGAGAGCTCGTTTAGCTGACTTAAAAGACTCTTGAAGTTCAGTTGTCCAGTTGACTGGATGAGAGCCTTTGACTTTGGGTCCTTCCAAGATTTTATTAAGCGGTGCTAGAATTTCTGCAGCGTTCTTGATGAACTTTCTGTAGAAATTCACTGTGCCGAGAAATCGACGAAGAGCTTTTACGGTGGTAGGAGGCTCAAAATTGGCAATAGCCTCTACTTTCTCCGGTAACGGCTTGATTCCATCTTTGGTGATGACGTGGCCGAGAAATTTTACTTCCGGTAGACCAAACTGGCATTTTGGTACGTTAATTACCAGTCCGTATTCACGGAGACGCTCGAATAATGTTTTTAGGTGCTCCATGTGCTGCTTTTCGTCGTTGGATGCGATTAAAATATCGTCAACATAAGGAAAGACGAATTCAAGGTCACGAGTGACCTCGTCAATGAATCGTTGAAACGTTTGAGCTGCGTTTTTAAGCCCAAACGTCATAAATTTGAACTCGAATAACTCGAACGGTGTGATGATCGCCGTTTTCGGTACGTCCTCCGGGGCGACGGGTATTTGCAAAAATGCCTTTGCAAAATCGACGACTGAAAATATACTTTTACCGTGCAAAAGTGCGGCAAAGTCGTCAAGATAACGTAACGAGTATTTATCGATTAAGGTTCGATCGTTGAGTGGACGGTAATCACCGCAAGGCCTCCATTCTTCGGACTTCTTCTGCGCTAAGTGAAGTGGTGAAGCCCAGGCGCTGTTGGATGGTCTGCAAATACCTTCCTCGATCATTTTACGGAACTCTGCTTGTGCGATTTTCAACTTATCTGGAGCCAGACGTCTTGCTTTGCACGAAACTGGCGGGCCAGGTGACGTTCGTATATGATGAACAGTTGAATTTGTTTTTAGTTTGACGCTGAGTAGCGTCAGGTCGTGTAATATCGGCAAATTCTCTCAATAAATCCATATATGCAGAATTGCCATCGACTGCTTTAATATTTGTTTCTGCCGATGTCGTGTGAGAATTTCCGGATGTCAATAAACCAGTGATGCCATCACGAAGGCATTTTCGCTTTAGGTCGACTAGTAAGTCATAATGACTTAGGAAGTCTGCACCTATAATCGGTTTAGTGACGTCAGCGATTATAAAATTCCATGAAAAATCACGGCGAAGTCCAAGGTTCAATGTTATAGATTTTAGACCATAGGTTTGAATTATCGAGCCGTTTGCGGCATACAATTGATAACCTATTGGTGTACTGATTGATTTCAGCCAGCCACGCGGAAAGACGGACAAATCGGAGCCGGAATCGACAAGATATTCCGTTCCTGTAGTTCGGTCTCGGATAAACAGGTGACGAGAAATCGATTGAGAATCATTAGGCATGTGCGAAAACCAACGTGCTTTAATAATAGCGTCATCAATGCCGGGAACTAGTGTACGCAGATGACGTAGATGTTGCGAAGGAGTTCGGTCGCCAAGTCTCTCTCTGTCGAGGAGCTGAGAAATCCGTGCTTCTTCGGATCTCGTGAAGCATTTTATTAAAGCGGCTTTTACATCGCTGTACGGCGTGTTTGCTGGAGGATTGATGATGGTTTCTTGTACTTCAGCAGCTATGCGGGTTTCAAGCAGCGGTATCACCAGGTCAAATTTGGCGCGTTCTGTTGCTACCTGATATGTTGCAAATTGCGCCTCAACCTGCGCAAACCACAGTTTCGGATTCTCCGTACTGAACTGGGGTGCTTTGATGTTCACGGCCATATTTAATTTAACTGACGTAAATGACGATGATCCCGATAAATTAGATTTAAACGTGTCTTCGTCAGATGACTCGGATTTTATTTTCTCGTCGCCGTCGATTTTCGAGGTTGACATCACCTACTGAAAATGTCTTTAATTCGGTATTGTGCTACCGAAGATTATCGATGACGCACGGCTTAGGAATGTACAGCCGGCAAATCGGCCTAATCCTCGATGGTATTTCCGGCAACGGAAAGAAAATTATACGCGACACTGCACGAAAAATTAATTACAATTTTTTATTACAGCTCGCGAAAACTTTTACCACTATTCGATTCGCACTAAAGGTCCCTCGAATCAACACTGATGCGGCATAACGTCCATAAGATGCCCAGCAATGCACCAGCGGTGATAAAAGAATAAAAAAACTGCACAATGATAACAAAAATCCCTGCACTAATTAATTCAAAAATAAATTCACACAAAAATAACTGTGAGTACAAAATCACGGTCTCGCCGATTAAACGGCAACGCGACAAAATATTCGCGGGAAAACAACACGAGAACTCGCGAAATTTTTGCACACTGTGTAATACACGTGTTCGACGCTTCCCTTAAAAAGAGATCACGTCGGGGTCACCAATTTAGTGGTTGAGGTGATAATATAAATTATTAAAACCAACTAATTAATTTAAACAAATGTTTTATTTAAATAAACGGAAATAACACAGTGATTGTAAGTATACAGTAAAGTAAAAAGCCTGGATGCGTGTGTACAATCCCACGGTCTATTACTAATTGTCCCTACCAATGTGGTAGAGATGGATAAAATGAAATAATCGATGTTCGACGGAAACTGTCGAATTTTATCGATCGCGTCACCTAGTAGCAACGCTACATATATATATATATATATATATATATATATATATATATATATATATATATATATATATATACAGGCATACAAATATCTAATTCTGTTTAGTTTTTTATCAATTATAATTAAACAAAAAGGAATTAAGAAACTATTTCTATTAATAAACTTCTCCCTACGATGCCGAAGTTAATACATAAGAAGTTTATCATTTGCTTTCATTTTGAACAAAATAAATGTAGTAAAAATATGTCTGCCGTGTTTCAAAAAGTATTTTCCTTGATACTTGTATACTTATATTACCCTCTAAGTAAAATATTAATACGTTGAGTAAAATTCAAGTTCTGAAAATTATTTCTCCTTAATAAGTTGAGAGTAATGCACAACTTTAAATGCTTCGCGTTATAAGGTGTGTAATATTTAAAATATTTTTAAATTTGACTTTTAAGTTGTAAGTTTCACCTCTTTTTAAGATGAATTCACGTTTTATATTTTTTAAAAATTGCTGGTGACTAGCTAAAATTTCTTTAATAATTTTATTGCGTGGTTTAAATCGTGGAGTCTTTATAATTATTAGTTTCTTTGGTGTTTAAAACATTCGAAAATTTTTTTGTTTTTATTAATTACTAATAAAAGCAATTTCTAATGTAACACGTTATATTCATTTTGTTATTTAAAACCACTGCGGCTGATAAAAAACCAACTGACAGCAATAAAAATCAGAGAAATTTCAATAAAATTTCGATGCGATATCGATGATTAGCAAAAAAATAATTTTTTAATTTGAAAATACGTTTCTGGGATCTCAAAATGGCAACTTCGGATGAAAACTCGATTTTTGAAAATCAGACTGAAATCTAATTCTAATCATAGTAATAATAATAATAGCCTTAAAAATACTCAAATAAGAATAACTTATACGCGGTGATGAAGAAAATTAAATACGGAGTCGCGGGGGCTCGCGATCGTCGCTCGCTCTTTTCGTCAGTGAGTACCACAGTGCTGGCTCTCACTGTTTGCGATGCCTCTTCGCCTCCCCGCGTCTGCTACCTTCTTCACATTCCACGAGTAGTAGGATCAATGACGCAATCGATTATATCCGAGATTAATCGATAAGGGCCGAAAAGGATTATTGAAGAGCGGGGAGTAGCCCTACCACCACATATGTAGCTTATAAGCTTGCAAGTAAAGCTTACGCAGCAACTGTGTTAACCAGTTTTAAACACGTTCTGAAAAGAGTTCTTACATAGTAATTTGTGCTCAATACCACCAAAGTGTCTGATATTTGCATACGTGACGATTTGTGTGAATAGTAAACTATTCGGTTGCTGACATCCTGCAAAAGTAAGTAATTCATGTATTCACTTTTTTATAAAAAAAAATATCGTATAAAGTTATAATTTTATAAGATATTTTTTATCCTCCATTTATATTTTCTCAAAAGATAAATGATTAACTAATTGATAATTAACTAACAATTAATTAATCGATAATTAACTATCATTCATTAATAATTAATTAATTGTTACGTCCCCGTGAAAATTTTATGTAATTTATTGTGTTTGTAATTTGATTTTTAGAAATCTATAGATTTCTTGGAGTAACTTGTTTCGGGGGATTCACGGGGAAACATGGATGTGAAATTTTATAATAATAATAGATTTTATTTCGTGGTTTTAAAGTTTATTCAATCACACATTTAATTATTAACACCAAATGGAAATTAACAAATTTAAAATTATTTAAATCCATAAGAAATTGCCATTTAAATTTATATTTTAGTTCAATTCAAAATTATTATTTAAACTCGTATTTGTTTTAATATTTTTGCAGTTTCTTTAAATTGGTATTACTATTAATCTGGTATAGTATGATATTGGTTCATAATATAGAATATATTTTAAATTCCTAAATTAAAATTATTTATTGAAAACATTAGTGTTTCACAGGTTAAATTATTATTTAGATTATTATTTGAATTTTTATTGCTTTATAATTCACGCATTAGAAATTGTTATTTGAATTCACAATATTTCGTAAACTACTTATAAATTCACAATTGAAAATTTATTTGAATCAATATTCAATTTATTGTGAAACACAAATTAAATTAATATTGAAATCAATATTTGAATTACTATAGGTTCATAATTCACAAATTAAAGTCAAATTCACCATTGTAGTTAAAGTTCACAAATTAAAACTAGTTATTTAAATTTAACAAAATTCGTAATAAAATTTATTAGAAAATCACTTTCATTAAATAAAGTGATAAAAATAAATCATTTAAGTATATTTTATGTTTAAATTTGAATGAAAACTATTTGAAAATCACTTTCGTTAAATAAAGTGATTCAAATAGAATATTTTAAATAATATTTCTATTTAAATAATATATAAATATTTATACTGTTTAACGTCTCACAATAACCAAAAAAAAATATTATTTGGAATACTCATCATTTGATAAAAAAAAATTTCCTTTTGTTATCCGTCGGAACTTGAATGAAAGAGAGAACATACGTTCAAACGCAAATTTCACAATTATGTTTTCAATGCACAGAAATTTATTAGATTTTTTTCGGATAAAATTTTAGTTTAATATATTAATTGCCCATAATTTTCACTACACAAACAAATGAAAATCACTGCACCCTTTCATTTTAACGCAGGGGATGAATTTAAATTTTATTGATATTCTTGAATTGCAATTTGTAATGATGAAACTCGAAATGTCCTTGAAAATTGAATGAATGATCAAATTTGAAATATCCTTGAAATTGTATAAATGATAATCCTTGATTGGACGCACAGCGGGATCACACCCGAAAATAATACTTGATAAAAAAATTTCAAAATGGGGTCGCACCCGACGAGAACGGGATTACACCCGACGGTAACCGATTTACATCGTGGACTGATTAATTTTTTTGACTGACTCTCATTAGCGGATGCAGTAACTTTTATTTTACTTTGTAATTTTAGATGGTCTACCATGGTAGGGGCTATGAGAAAAGACGCAGAAACACTCTCCCATAGTTATTGTTTATTCATCAAAATTTTTACCGATGATCCAGGTTTTCTCTGAATCTTTATTTATTTAAATAAATCTGATATACCATATCAGCAATTTTTATTTGTTTAAATAAAATAAAAAGTACTGCCATCGGCAGTTTAATTTATTGCATTAATAAATAATAAAATTATAGATATTTTCCAAAATGCATAGGTCAAAATTTGTAAAACTGAAAATATTATTAAATTTGATGTTTCGATAAATTTACTATTAAATTTGGGGGTATTACAGCCCTCTGAACGATCTTTTCTTGATTTTTGGTATTAGGATAGCAGCAGGAGTAAGTCGGTCGTTTACTCTTGCTGCGGGCGTTTTCATTAAGTAAATCTGGGCTTCGCTCTATTGTTTTGCTCCGCCCGGTACTCAGGTTACAGCACGGTATTCGCGCCCACTCATATGTAATTTCTCTATCTATTCGTATGTTCTCTTTCGTACAAGATGGTGTACTTAATTATTCTTATGAATGTTTATTTATTTGCTATTGGTTTAATTATTTCAAACTTTATATAAATGTGTATATATATATATATATATATATATATATATATATATATATATATATATATTTATTATTTAACGTTTAAATCTATAAATCGTATATTGGTCAATAATTTGTATACATTTAATTTAATTTGGAATATATATTTAAACATTATTCAGTTTAAAATATATATTTCATTTCATTTAAAATATATAAATTATTTTCCCCTTATTTAAATGCTCATTCGGTTTATATTTATCCGATTTTAACATATATATATTATCCTAATTGTGTATATTTATTTTTATCCATATATATATATGTGTACCCACATATATATACATGCGTAAGGGATGAAGGATGCCGGGTTCGTAACATTAATTAATCATATTACCCTATTAATATCAATTTGAACTATACTTTAAAAATAATGCGTATTAGCTAAATAGTCTCCAATTAACAGAAGAAATATGTTAGGTCCGGATTTAATTAATTAATAATAATTAATTATTGGAAATGGTCGCGTGGGTCTCAAGTGGGAGGCACTGGGCAAACAGGGTGATTTTCCTAGAGGATTAGCTCTAGGTTTTATTTTTATTGTGAGAACTCGAACGATAAACCCCGCAGGGGCCTCTCTGTGTATTCGATGCAGAATTTGGATTTTATATGTTAGTGAAATTGGTGATTTTCACCTACCTTTGGTTGTTCACTGCTTACTTGTAAGTTGGTCTTTGTAGCCTTTGGACTGCAACCTCCCGTGGACGGCTTCGGTAGGTCCCTGATCGAAAGATAATTTGGTTCAGGAAGTAGGAATGCGGTTCTTAATATTAGAAATAATCTAATATGCAGGTTTTCCCAATGATAGATGTTTATTGAAATATTTCCCTATGGGCTCGCCGTACTCAGTTCACAGGATGTTGAATTGTTCTTAACACTAAGGTTCTTTTCTGTCACTTAAATCTCTGGGACTCACACTTAACTATTAACTTAACTTATAGATTTGCACTTTGAATTTGTTGAGTCTTTAGCTCATATGAGTTCGGTATGAATCCCACGACTCCAGCAATTCACTCGGACGAGAATCGCTGTTGATCACTTAACAATTATTATAAAAATCACCCACGCCTCCTCGTGTTTACGCGAGCGGTACTTCCCGTGTGGTGATTTTTGGAAAAAAAAATATAATTTGAAAAGAGACAATTTTGAATAAAACTTTAACGGTAACAAGCAACTTGCCACGCCTCCTCGAATGCAATATTGAGACGATCTTCCCGTGGGATTTTGTACCAACTTGACTGTTTAGATTTATTTAGCGAATATGAACTAATCGGTTTAAAAGAAATAGAAAAGAGAAAAGAGGGTTGCCTAAACGTAACACGGTTTAGAACTCACGCGGGCCAGCAAGGAAGATACATTAACTTCTCAAGCGTCATAGGCTGCCGCACCTTGGTGTTCGTTGTTTTTATCACCTCGGTTCGCGGTTCTGGAGGGAATAATTTATAATATATAATTGGATGAATTTGGAATACAGTCAAGTGTAATTCCCTGATTGGAGGAATCGTTGACGACGTGCAACGAGGTGTTGGCCGAAGTTGCTATCCCTAAAATTGTTAACGCTGCACTTTGCAGCGAGCGCGGCAAAGAGGCCCTTTTAAATGTACGGCAAGCCGGATATAACAAATATTAACAGTTATTTATATATTCCAATTACATGGAAGAATATTTGAAACTCATAGGCATGCGATTAAGCTTCACCTGCTATTGCTCGATTAGAAATAGAATAATTTGAAAGGAAAAAGTATCAAGATATGTCAATTTTTCATAATTTATAGATTTTTTTTTTCATTTCTTCAAAAATTACTTTTTGCAATAAAAAACTGGAACTTTGAAAATCGCGGTGAAACCAATTCCTTTCTGATTTTTAAAAAATTTTAAATTTTTCAGCGGGAAGTTAAAAAATATTCGTTTTTTTTTGGCCCAGTCTAGTAATAATGCGTGGGCAATCACGTAAGTTCTAAGGTCAAGCGTAAATCCCGAATTTTCTTTGTATTAATCAGTTTATCCTACAGTAGATTTACAATATAAAAAATGAAATTAATTAAATATTAACTGTCTAGAATAGCCTCAAAGAATAGCTTCATTGGCAATAATAATGTAAAAAATAGATCCTTTATTGGAAATTTTGAATTAAATATATGCATATAGATTTCTAGTATTTATTTACTCTATAATTGATGAACTTGAAAATGAAATATAGCTATTTAATTGAAAAAATGATTATGACTTGAAGAAACATTAATAATAAACTTCTGAATAATGATAATCATTTATTATCATATAGGCAGTTTGAATTATTTTTCACCCACATGATCAATAATAATTTCATTGCAGCAATTGATTTAACATTTTCCGAAAATGCCTAACTCTTCTGCCCGACTGAGATCTGTCACAACAAACAATAATGAAGACATAGGAATGGCAAACGAAGAAAACCCGTCTATTGGTGTTGTACAGATAACAGATAAGAGACAAGCGGAATTAGTTGCCGAATGTCGAAAGCGCCCGTATCTGGAT
Organism: Microplitis mediator; assembly: GCF_029852145.1. Lineage (NCBI taxonomy): Eukaryota > Metazoa > Arthropoda > Insecta > Hymenoptera > Braconidae > Microplitis > Microplitis mediator. The sequence goes on from NC_079969.1 coordinate 19,345,547, forward strand.
GGAAGATTCTTTGAGCCGGATTTGAGTATTCTAACGGTTAATGATATCATAATCAGTATTTGTCAGTTATGTAAAGCAAAATCTATACATCCCCCTATCAGAGGCTCCTTTCAAACTTCGTCAAATTATACCACACATATGCAGGTAAATAATTTAACGTATCTGATACAAAATTCTACTCTTCATTTAGAATTACACCAAGAGCTCGACGTTCTGGGTGTGCAATTATCGTTATATTTTAATTAGAATCAAAAAATTTTAATTGAAATTCATATTTTCGAATAATTTGACATTTTTCGAATACTCTAACGATTTCAAATAATTCGCAGAAGTTCAGATTATTCCATTTATTGTTGAATAATTCGTAAATTTGAAAATACTTTGCTAAATTTTTGATAAGTTACGAATTATTTCGTGTTCCATGTCGATGCCCTGATTAGAATATACGATTAAAAATTTTTTAATCGTTTTAAATCGTCATGAATCCTCAATTGATGATCAGAGGGAATTGAAAACGATTAAAATTTTTAATCGTTTTTAATCGTCACAAATCGTATTTTCTAATCAGGGTGGTGCATCACGTTTTTAATTTATAATTTTTTTTTTCTGATGATTAATGTATCTTATTAGTTCAGTTTATATATTAAAACACTACATATAAATTTCATTAGCTGTTGAAATTCACACTATTTTAGACAGCTTTAACTTTGATTAATTTACTTGTCGTTAAAGACTTATACATTTGAACCTATGATCACAGTATTCGAAGTGACATGTTGTTATCTATTATTTGAATCTTGAAATCGCTGCATTATTTACAAATTATGATAACATGTATTATTATTAGAGATTTATCTGATTGTCTTTTGAACTCTCAAAGCTAATACAAGAGTCAAATTAACTCTCATCACGCATTACTTTTGAAATATTATATTTTGTAATTTACAAATTGTAAATTGTGCTGTGATTAAAAATTTTTGATAATAGACAAAACTATGTTCTTTTAAACACTGTCATCTTTGGTTTGAATTTATCAGACTTTATTCGTAAATGATTCAATGTAAGTTAAAATTTCTTGTTTGATGGTGTGAGTTAATGGCTACCAAAATTTGTGAGTCGTATTTTTATTAAGAGGATGTGACATCAATTCTCTTTCTTACACACATGTGAACGATCGGAACTTTCCTTGTTGCACTTACATCAGCAAATCGAAATCTCAAATGAGCCGTTCTCAGATATAAACTGAAATTTCCGAACGAAAAACATTTCATTCGATAAATAATAAGTTTACGCATCGAATGACATATTTCGTTTAATTATTTGGGTCTTTACCTGTGAAAACGGTTCATTTGAAAATCACCTGGTACACTCTCTTAATAACTTATTACTAAAAGCAATAAACAGGTATTATTACTGTTGGATCCATCGTTTGCTTTGATGTACTCGATATGCTCATGAAATAAACTAATACCATATTCTCAAATCTGTATCTTTTACTAACCAAGCAGAGGATCTATGAAAATTTTTTGTAATTACGTTGTAATGAGAAAAATAAAAATAATTTTCAGAAAGTCCATGATGATAGCCTCGACGCTTATAAAGAATATGTCGATCGGAAAAAACTGAAAAAAAATGATGAAACAGAAGAAACGATGAAGAGTTATTGTGATTTCTCCCAGGCAAAATTAGAGGAAAATATGATCAATTATATACTTGAAAGTATGGCTCCTTTCAATACAGTTGAGTGCTCATCGTTTCGAAAACTTTTCGACGGTATGAAGTAACAACAAATTCATAAAACTAAGCAATGGATTTCTCCTCTTTGTATTTCTTTTTGTTTGTTTTTTTTAATTACACAAAGTAGTAGTATTGCCACTATAGCGGACCCCACTCCAAAGTGGAGGAGGATATCGCGCGGCGGTGGGAGATAGCTGTGCCCGCTCGCACAGATTTAAATTTAAATTTAAGCAATAATAATAATAATAATAATAATAATAATAATAATAATAATAATAATAATAATAATAATAATAATAATAATAATAATAATAATAATAATAATAATAATAATAATAATAATAATAATAATAATAATAATAATAATAATAATAATAATAATAATAATAATAATAATAATAATAATAATAATAATAATAATAATAATAATAATAATAATAATAATAATAATAATAATAATAATAATAATAATAATAATAATAATAATAATAATAATAATAATAATAATAATAATAATAATAATAATAATAATAATAATAATAATAATAATAATAATAATAATAATAATAATAATAATAATAATAATAATAATAATAATAATAATAATAATAATAATAATAATAATAATAATAATAATAATAATAATAATAATAATAATAATAATAATAATAATAATAATAATAATAATAATAATAATAATAATAATAATAATAATAATAATAATAATAATAATAATAATAATAATAATAATAATAATAATAATAATAATAATAATAATAATAATAATAATAATAATAATAATAATAATAATAATAATAATAATAATAATAATAATAATAATAATAATAATAATAATAATAATAATAATAATAATAATAATAATAATAATAATAATAATAATAATAATAATAATAATAATAATAATAATAATAATAATAATAATAATAATAATAATAATAATAATAATAATAATAATAATAATAATAATAATAATAATAATAATAATAATAATAATAATAATAATAATAATAATAATAATAATAATAATAATAATAATAATAATAATAATAATAATAATAATAATAATAATAATAATAATAATAATAATAATAATAATAATAATAATAATAATAATAATAATAATAATAATAATAATAATAATAATAATAATAATAATAATAATAATAATAATAATAATAATAATAATAATAATAATAATAATAATAATAATAATAATAATAATAATAATAATAATAATAATAATAATAATAATAATAATAATAATAATAATAATAATAATAATAATAATAATAATAATAATAATAATAATAATAATAATAATAATAATAATAATAATAATGCCCACGGTGCATGTTGTGCGGCCAGCGGAGATTTTGATTACTCCGTGGCGCACCGTGGGCTAGATAGGTCAGCCCTCCATCTACTGACCTACTAAGCGCACAACAACCTTTGCATTGGGTTAACTCCCCAATGTGAAGTAAACTGAGTTCAAGACAATCCTGAACACAGAAGTGCTCCCCACAACCGGCCCTTCTCGGATGAGGGCTACCCACTAGCTGGGCGGAGCACCGAGATTCCGAACGATGACGACCTTGGCGAACAACGGACCGCATTTAGGTGGACGGAGGAATTACGAGCCGATCTCCTGATGTGCTATAATAACAGTGAACCGGAGCGGAGAGGCTATATGGCTAGGATGCATGCTCTCTGGAGCGATATGCACCCTAATCATAGCCATTTTTCACAACAACATCTGCGTGATTATGCCTCTCATCTCCGGCGAACACGACGATCACTGTTATCTAACAGACGAGTATCTCACCGTCTGTCTTTTCCAGCACAGCTACATCAGGAGAGACGCCGTTCTTCCGAAGACGCCGACAATGATTTTGACACACGGCAAGTATGTATCTCTAAAAAGATACACTACCCAAAACATCTACTTGACACGGAAAACCACGAGCTATCAACTCGGATTCAGGAGGATTCTACTCTACTCACCATCAATCAAGCTGTCTATGATGCTGCTTCCTCACTCTTACCTCCGGCAAGAAATAATACTTCTTCTCCGGAGGCTAAGATGAGAGGTCGCATTGGGCAGCTTTCACTGAAGATTGATGATCTCCGGAAACATGTCTCCCGCATTCAGTGTGTGATTGAGTACGTAAATGCTCGTAAAGCGTTTACGCCTAAAGTCCGCCGTATTGCGGCGGGACTACGATATCAACATCACACACTGAATAAGGAGAATCTTCTTAACATCAAAGAAGGTTCCCTTAACAGGTTGCGGGCTCTGGTGACTGCTAAAAAGTCACTAGAGAAAAAGCTGAAGCGGCTTACCGATAACTCTTTGTTTCGGTTGAGTCCTTCACGCTTTCTGACACCTAAGACATCTGTTTCTGGCGATCCCCCATCTATCGAGCGAGTAGAAGCTTTCTGGTCCGAGTTGTATGGTGATCAACCAGACGTGAATCGTGACACTCCAGCTCTCAACGACTTCGAGGCATTTTGTCGCCGCCACCGAAACGACAATGCTGATGAAGAGAGCCCTAAAGTCAGCGTGGAAGAAGTTCGTTTGGCTCTGAATAATGGTAAGAACTGGGCTGCTCCGGGTCCGGATGGCATTAACTTGTTTTGGTGGAAGAAACTTACTTCTACCCACAGCCATCTGGCCCGGATATTTACAGCGTTTATCAGAGGCAACGAACCTATTCCGTGCTGGCTTGTAGAAGGGCGAACCGTGCTCATCCCTAAGAAAGGTGACTTGTCCGACCCAAAGAACTACAGGCCTATCACCTGTTTGAATGCAGTTTATAAGATTTTCACAAAAATCTTGAATAATCGCATTCTACAGGAGATAGATCCTGTATGGCAGCAGATATACGAACAACGTGGCAGTAAAAGAGGCTTGTCAGGTTGCAAAGAGAATCTGTTAATAGATCGTTGTGTCATTCAAGACGCGGTCTACTATCAGCGCAACCTGTCAATGGCCTGGATTGACTACCGTAAGGCATTCGACTCAACATCTCATGAGCTCATTCTCTTTTTGCTCAAATGCCTTGGGGTCAATCGCGATACAGTGGGATGCATACAGCGTACGATGCAACTTTGGCGAACACGGTTCCACATTTCATGTGGCAACGACAAACGTGTGACCGAAGTTGTACAGTACAAGCGAGGTGTCTTCCAGGGAGATTCCCTGAGCCCGCTGCTGTTTTGCATCTCACTGCTGCCGATATCTGTTGCGCTACGCCGTACCCGTGGATACTCAGTGGGCCCACCAACTGATCGGAAATATTCGATCACCCACTTACTCTACATGGATGATCTGAAGGTATATGCTCCTGATGAGGAGCACCTTCAGACAGCCTTGAATATCGTAGGGGAGTATACACGGGATGTCGGCATGGCTTTTGGGTTGGACAAGTGCGCGGTCGTTAATCTGGTGAGGGGTAAGTGCTCTGATTTGCGCGAAGATATCGAGTTAGTAGATGGGAGCGTCATTGACCATCTTGACGCCGGAGAGTCGTACAAATATCTAGGGATTGACGGGAGTCCTATGCAGGATGTCTCGAAAATCAAAACGACTCTCTGCAGCGAGTATGGACGGAGACTCCGGAAAATCTGGTCATCAGAACTTTCCGGAAAAAACAAAGTCTCTGCAACTAACATGCTTGCTGTCCCAGTACTACTCTACTCGTTCGGTGTCCTTAAATGGACCCGAAAAGAGCTTAGGGATCTCGATATCAAGACACGCAAAGTCATGAATATCAATCGGAGCATGCACCCTAAATCCTCAGTCACCAGATTATACCTTTCCCGGCACATCGGAGGGAGAGGTCTACAGAGCTTGGAGTGTCTACACGATCGTTTGGTTTTGGGTTTAACATACGAAGTTGTCAATTTCACTGCAGATGAGGACGACTTCCTTATGCAGATTGTTCATAGTCATGAGAATCTGCAGAAGGGAGCGTTCTTATATAAGGCAGCAAAGTACGCGGCAAAATCCCTCGGTCTCGGAAGAGTAAACCCTCTTATTGAACTCCCTAAGGAGGAATTTAAGAGTGTCGTCAGGAATGCTGAGCAGCAAAAACTGCTCAGTACACACATGGACAAGTCCATGCACAGCGTGTTCTTTAAACACGTGCGTGACCATGGCTTGTCCACCCAGCTGACGTTTTCCTTCCTTAAGTCAGCTGGCCTGATGTCCGAGACCGAAGGATATATTTTTGCCTGCCAAGATGGTGTAATCAATACCCTCGAATACCGTGCGAAAGTACTCCAGATGCAGCTACCCGACACATCGTGTAGGGTGTGTAAGCAACATCCTGAGACGCTTATGCATCTCTTGTCAGCATGTCCTGTGCTGGCAAGAAGTGCATACATCCAGCGTCATAATGCTGCTCTGCGAGTACTTTACTACCACCTTAGACATACGCACGGTATCGATAAAACACCAGTGCTGCCTTATCTGCCAGGAGATATTCCGCAAGTTGTTGAGAATGACCGTTGCCGCATTTATTGGAACGTGCCATTCGCAACAACGCGGAAAATCGACCATAATAAACCTGATATTGTGCTCTTCGATAAAACCGCTCGTGACATTTATGTCATTGAGTTTTCAGCTCCTGCTGAGTATAACATTACGGTTAAAGAAGAGCACAAACACGAGATATATCAGGATCTCCTGTTCGAAATTGGCAAACTTTACCCAGGTTACCGTGTCAAACTTGTCGTCCTCATTGTTGGCGTCCTAGGAGGGATGAAACAGTCTTTTGTATCTGCATTGGCTAGAATACCAACTTGTTCAGCGCAAGTTGAGCTTCTGGCATCGAGGATGCAAAAGGCTGTAATTCTTGGATCCCTCCGGCTACTTAGGCAACGAAACTTGGCCTGCTGCGCATGCTGATCATCTTGTTGATGATGCATCGCAGCAGTTACGATTTGGCGCTCAGCTGAGGCCCTCGGTAGAGTCGGACTACCGGGGATAACCCCCTGAGCATTTAACTTAAAAAAGAAATAATAATAATAATAATAATAATAATAATAATAATAATAATAATAATAATAATAATAATAATAATAATAATAATAATAATAATAATAATAATAATAATAATAATAATAATAATAATAATAATAATAATAATAATAATAATAATAATAATAATAATAATAATAATAATAATAATAATAATAATAATAATAATAATAATAATAATAATAATAATAATAATAATAATAATAATAATAATAATAATAATAATAATAATAATAATAATAATAATAATAATAATAATAATAATAATAATAATAATAATAATAATAATAATAATAATAATAATAATAATAATAATAATAATAATAATAATAATAATAATAATAATAATAATAATAATAATAATAATAATAATAATAATAATAATAATAATAATAATAATAATAATAATAATAATAATAATAATAATAATAATAATAATAATAATAATAATAATAATAATAATAATAATAATAATAATAATAATAATAATAATAATAATAATAATAATAATAATAATAATAATAATAATAATAATAATAATAATAATAATAATAATAATAATAATAATAATAATAATAATAATAATAATAATAATAATAATAATAATAATAATAATAATAATAATAATAATAATAATAATAATAATAATAATAATAATAATAATAATAATAATAATAATAATAATAATAATTAATAATAATAATAATAATAATAATAATAATAATAATAATAATAATAATAATAATAATAATAATAATAATAATAATAATAATAATAATAATAATAATAATAATAATAATAATAATAATAATAATAATAATAATAATAATAATAATAATAATAATAATAATAATAATAATAATAATAATAATAATAATAATAATAATAATAATAATAATAATAATAATAATAATAATAATAATAATAATAATAATAATATAATAATAATAATAATAATAATAATAATAATAATAATAATAATAATAATAATAATAATAATAATAATAAATAATAATAATAATAATAATAATAATAATAATAATAATAATAATAATAATAATAATAATAATATAATAATAATAATAATAATAATAATAATAATAATAATAATAATAATAATAATAATAATAATAATAATAATAATAATAATTAATAATAATAATAATAATAATAATAATAATAATAATAATAATAATAATGCCTACGGTGCATGTTGTGCGGCCAGCGGGGGTTCTATTTACCCCGTAGCGCATCGGGGGCAAAGTAAGCCGGCCTTCCATCTGCTGCCCTACAAAGCGCACAACAACCTTTGCATTGGGTTAACTCCCCAATGTGAAGTAAACTGAGTTCAAGATAATCCTGAACACAGAAGTGCTCCCCACAACCGGCCCTTCTCGGATGAGGGCTACCCACTAGCTGGGCGGAGCACCGAGATTCCGAATGATGACAACCTTGGCGAACAACGGACTGCATTTAGGTGGACGGAGGAATTACGAGCCGATCTCCTGATGTGCTATAATAACAGTGATATGCACCCTAACCATAGCCATTTTTCACAACAACATCTGCGTGATTATGCCTCTCATCTCCGGCGAACACGAAAATCACTGTTGAATAACAGATGGCTATCTCACCGTCTGTCATTTCCAGCACAGCTTCATCAGGAGAGACGCCGTTCTTCCGAAGACGCCGACAATGATTTTGAAAGACGACAAGTATGTGTCGTAAAGAAGATACACTACCCCAAAGACCAACTTGACATGAAAAACCACGAGCTATCGACTCGGATTCAGGAGGATTCTACTCTACTCACCATCAATCAAGCTGTCTGACGCTGCTTTCTCACTCTTACCTCCGGCAAGAAATAATACTTCTTCTCCTGAGGCTAAGATGAGAGGTCGCATTGAGCAGCTT